>NC_132899.1:2614824-2624824 GCF_030463535.1 Salminus brasiliensis
TAATATTAAGCCATATTAAATGTCCTTCTATTATGTAAATGAGCCTGGTTGTTTGATCTTTTTGAGGATTTGATTTGATTTCTGTGAGGATTTGATTGCATTCCTGATCACCACTCCACCTCATCCCAAACTCCCCAACTCATCCCTTCAAAAAAAGTACTGGATGGAGCTCCACCACCATCACTCATTCCAGAGAACACAGTTCTTCACTGGATGGAGCTCCACCACCATCACTCACTCCAGAGAACACAGTTCTTCACTGGATGGAGCTCCACCACCATCACTCACTCCAGAGAACACAGTTCTTCACTGGATGGAGCTCCACCACCATCACTCATTCCAGAGAACACAGTTCTTCACTGGATGGAGCTCCACCACCATCACTCATTCCAGAGAACACAGTTCTTCACTGGATGGAGCTCCACCACCATCACTCACTCCAGAGAACACAGTTCTTCACTGGATGGAGCTCCACCACCATCACTCATTCCAGAGAACACAGTTCTTCACTGGATGGAGCTCCACCACCATCACTCACTCCAGAGAACACAGTTCTTCACTGGATGGAGCTCCACCACCATCACTCATTCCAGAGAACACAGTTCTTCACTGGATGGAGCTCCACCATCATCACTCACTCCAGAGAACACAGTTCTTCACTGGATGGAGCTCCACCACCATCACTCACTCCAGAGAACACAGTTCTTCACTGGATGGAGCTCCACCACCATCACTCACTCCAGAGAACACAGTTCTTCACTGGATGGAGCTCCACCACCATCACTCACTCCAGAGAACACAGTTCTTCACTGGATGGAGCTCCACCACCATCACTCACTCCAGAGAACACAGTTCTTCACTGGATGGAGCTCCACCACCATCACTCATTCCAGAGAACACAGTTCTTCACTGGATGGAGCTCCACCACCATCACTCATTCCAGAGAACACAGTTCTTCACTGGATGGAGCTCCACCACCATCACTCATTCCAGAGAACACAGTTCTTCACTGGATGGAGCTCCACCACCATCACTCATTCCAGAGAACACAGTTCTTCACTGGATGGAGCTCCACCACCATCACTCACTCCAGAGAACACAGTTCTTCACTGGATGGAGCTCCACCACCATCACTCACTCCAGAGAACACAGTTCTTCACTGGATGGAGCTCCACCACCATCACTCATTCCAGAGAACACAGTTCTTCGACTGCTCTACAGCTCCTCAATGCTGGGGGGCTTTATACCCCTCTACTAGCCCAGACCTGGCATTATTAGGCAGCATGGAGCCAATAGGGTCATGATGTTGATCTGCTGCAGAGAGTCCTATTCTATTGGCAGGACTTCTTCTCTACACGGTCTAGACCAGCTGTGTGTGTGCATCTGCACATCTGTGTCAGCAATGGGTGCAACTTAAAGTAGCTGCATGCATTCATCAGAAGGGGTGTCCACAAACTTTTGGACAGATAGTGTGTCTGTCAGTTTCTTCATTATGTTTTATGGTTCTGCTGGAATCTCTTTCATTTTTGAGTCATTTTGGACCTTTGGGCCCGTTTGGGCCGCAGGGTACTGACCAGAGCCTGGCCGGTAATCAATCCCTGACCCATGTTTGTGTGCTTTTCACTGTAAGTGCTCCACTCAGACGTTCCTCTCTGGTCAGTGATGATGATTTCCCTGCTGTAGGAACAAATAATCCATTGTGATGTGTGTGTGTGTGTGTGTGTGTGTGTGTGTGTGTGTGTGTGTGTGTGTATGGGCCAGCTAGCCTTTTCAACGTGGAGCTGCTTTTGTTTTTTTTCTTATGTTAAGGGTGTGTATCCTAGTAACACAGCCAACACACAGCAGCAACAGGCTTCTAGGAGGACCTGTGCTGAAGGAGAGAAGAAATAAGGAGGTGAGCTGAGCTTCATATCTGACCTTCTCTGATCTTCTGCAGCCTGAAGGAACACTGTAGTGAAGGTTGAGATCCTGGCTGTTCCTCCTAGAGGAGCTCAGAGCTGAATTCTCCCTGTAAAGTGATTACATTCAGGTTCTAGACCAGGAGAAGAACCACCAAGGAGACCGAGGTGCCGCCGTTTGACGTAAGAACATCTCAAACTAATTCAAACAAGTTCCAGCAGAACCTTTACAGCGTTTTCTGAAGTTCTAAAAATCAGAGGGACCAAAGTCTACAAAAGGTGTCCTCCGAAGGGTTCTTTTACTCACAGCAACACTCGAAACAACCTTTGAAGAACCTTTAACCTTTCCTGAATAATCTTCAAGAACCCAAAAGTGGTTCTTATTGCTTAAAGAACCTTTTATTTTGTGTAAGGAAGAGAATATTTACATCAGATCATACTTACAGATTTTCTTTACAAAATGAGGTTCTTTAGGGAACCAAATGTGGTTCTTATGTAGTGTTGCTTAAAGAACCCATTGTGGCACCTTTGTTTTGTGCTGGGTGAAAGGAAGAGAACCTTTAAATGACACTTACAAAACAGGGTTCTTTAGTGGCATCATTTAAAGAACCCTTTGTAGCACCTTTTGTTTTGTGCTAGTTATGAAGAACCTTTATGTCGAATGACACCCATAGATGTCTTTTATAAATGAGGTTCTTTAGGGAACCAAATGTGGTTCTTATGTAGTGTTGTTTAAAGAACCCTTTATAGCACCCTTTGTTTTGTGCTAGGTAGGAAGAACTTTTACGTCAAATGACACTTACAGATCGCTTTTACCTTACATGGGTCTTTAGGGAACCAAATGTGGTTCTTATATAGTATTGCTTAAAGAACCCTTTTGTGCTGGGTGAAAGGAAGAGAACCTTTAAATGAAATGACACCTACAAAACATGGTTCTTTAGTGGCCTCATTTAAAGAACCCTTTGTGGCACCTTTACCTTTGTGCTAGTTACGAAGAATCTTTATGTCGAATGACACCTATAGATTTCTTTTATAAAATAAGGTTCTTTAGAGAACCAAATGTGGTTCTTATGTAGTGTTGTTTAAAGAACCATTTGTGGCTAGGTATGAAGAACCTTTACGTAAAATGACACTTACAGAAAGCTTTTACCAAACATGGGTCTTCAGGGAACTAAATGTGGTTCTCATATGGCATTGTTTAAAGAACCGTTTGTGGCGCCTTTATTTTGTGTGTATGGAAGAGAACCTTTAAATTAAATGACACTTACAGATCTGTTTTATAAAACATGGTTCTTTATTGAACTAAATATGTTCCTTCTGAAGGTCATAGAACCAGTCATAGCATCTTTTTAGCACTGTTCTTTAGGGAACCATCATTACATTATGGCATCATTTAAAGAACCCTTTGAAGCACATTTTGTTTTGTGCTAGTTATGAAGATTATTGCTTCATGTCAAATGAGGTTCTTTAGGAAACCAAATGTGCTTCTTCTATAGGAGCACTCAAAGAACCCTAATTTTGTGAAGTCGGAAGAACATTTACATCAAATGAGAGAAACAGATCTATTTCACAAAACATGGTTCTTGAGGGAACCAAATGCGGTTCTCATATGGTATTGTTTAAAGAACCCTTTTGCAGTACCTTTATTTTGTGCTGATTGTAAGGAAGCGAACCTTTAAATGAAATGGCACAGATATCTTTTACAAAACATGGTTCTTTGGGGAACTAAATGTGGTTCTTCTAAAGGAGCCCTCAGAAAACCAATTGTAGCACCTTTTAGTTTATGCTGAGTATGAAGAACCTTTATATCAAAAGACAGATCATTTTTAAAAGTATGATTTGTTGGGAACCAAATGTGGTTCTTATACAGCACTGACTATCTTATCTTATCTTACAGAACCATATGTAGCACTTTCATTTTGTGCTGAGTGCAGAGAACCTTTAAATTCAAAAACACTTTTAGATCTCTTTTACAAAACATGAGGGAACCAAATGCGGTTCTTTTATCTGGGGAAAACCAAAGTCTACAAAAGTCGGCACCACAGAAGAGAACCTTCAAATCAAACAACTCTTATAAATCTGTTTAACAAAACATGGTTCTTTAGGAAACCAAATGTGGTTCTTCTATGGACACACTCAGAAAAATGTCATAGAACCTTGGACAAGGACATGCTTAGCAAAAAAGGGTCTATAGAGTACTGATAAAAGGTTCTGTGACTCGTAACAATGGTAGAACCCTCTTTGGTGCTATATACAACAGAACCCATTTTAAAAGGTTCTTGAGAAACCACCTACAAAACGTTTTCCATCACAGAGAAGAACCATTTAAGCAATCTAATGTGTCTTTGATTTTGAACCGTCCTAGAACCAACAACATACTTTTTCCATCATAGAGAACAACAAACTTTGGTTCCCTAAAGAACAGTAACTCTTTTTTGAAAAGGTTCTTTAAAGAACCACCTACAAGATCTTTTCCATCACAGACAAAAACCCTTTCTGCTTTCAATGGATATCCTGACCCATAGCAAAACTAGAACCGTGTTTTATAAGGTTCTTTCTTCATCAAGGGTTTTTTTTATCATAGAGAAGAACCGTTTAAATAAAGGACCGACTTTGTAAAAGAGATAAATGTGGGAAGTTTGAAGAAGTCAATGTTAAGGTTTTTTTGGTTCCTTATGGAACCAAATTGGTTCTTCTTTCGCTGAAGAACCATTTGTAGAACCGTTATTGTGTGGTGCAGTATATCTGCAGTGCCTCACATGGCGCATGTCTGTCTTTGGCTCCTCAGATGATGGAGGGGTCTGAGGAAGTGAGAGGGCTGCAGTCCAGCAGCCGGAGCGTCCCGGAGAAAACCCCCTTCCACAATCCAGCTCAGTTGATGTCCGACCTCAGCAGAGTGACCACCAGGGGCAGCGCTCGCTTCGGCACACTCAGCCACCACTCCTTCTTCTCCAGACACAACCCTCACCCTCACCGGGTCACACACATCTCAGGTGAGCTTCTCCACACGTTTCAGCTGTTCTACTTGTCACCACCCCACCCCCACCACCCTCTGAATGCAATCAAATCCTCACAGCAATGCTCCTCCTTCTTCACTGGACAGTAGAGACAGTTACTCCAACAAAAGCAGGAGAAACTCTTTTAATAATCTTTTAATACGATTTTGGAAGAAGCTTTTAATGAGCAGGTGTCCCAATACTTTTGTCATCCAATCTGCACTAAGTGTGCTATTGGTGTATTTGTGTTCTTTCCTGCTCTATGGAACTATGGAAATGGATGTAGTTACCCTACACCTGGCTGCATCCAGCAAGAGTGAAGCACCATGCATGCATCTCCCATACAATGCTAGCTGAGTGTTATGTAGGGTAGCCATGGATATGGGTTTAGAGTACGGTATCTATAGAAATGGGTGTACGGTATCTATAGAAATGGGTGTAGGTATCTATGGAAATTTGTATAGGGTATCTATAGAAATGGGTGTAGGGTATGTAAATCAGTATAGGGTACTTATAGAAATGGGTGTACAGAATGTAAATCAGTGTGGGGTAACTATGGAAATGGGTGTAGGGTATCTAGAAATGGGTGTGGAGTACATAAATCAGTGTAGTGTTCCTATGGAAATGCGTTTAGGGTAACTATGGAAATGGGTATTGGGTATCCATAGAAATGTGTGCACAGTTGGTAAATCAGTGTAGGGTCACTATGAAAATTGCAGTTAGGGTAACTATGGAAATTGGTGTAGGGTAACTATGGAAATTGGTATTGGGTATCCATAGAAGTGGGTGCACAGTTGGTAAATTGGTGTAGGGTAACTATGTAAATGGGTTTAGGGTATCTATAGAAATTGGTGTAGGGTAACTATGGAAATTGGTATTGGGTATCTATGGAAATGGTGAGAAGCTCTAATTAGAGCGAGCTAATCAGAACTGATGTTGTAGAGCGTCTGTTTCTGAGAACTGACTAATAAGGGGTTGTTTGTGTAATAAGAGCAGAGAGCAGGAACGAGGAGTAGTGGCTGCATCCAGCAAGAGTGAAGCACAATGCACGCGTCTCCCATACAATGCTAGCTGGGTGTTATGTAGGGTAACCATGGAAATGGCTGTAGCATAAACATGGATATGGGTGTCACTTAACCATAGAGGTGAGCGTGACTATGACTAGGGTAACTATGGAAATGGATGTAGGGTAAGTATGAAAATGGGTGTAGGGTATCTATGGAAATGGGTGTAGAGAATATAAATCAATGTAGGGTAACTACAGAAATTGTTTTAGGGTAACTATGGAAATCGTAAATGCGAATTAGTTTAGTATAATGTAAATCAGTGCAGGGTAACTATGTAAATGGGTGTAGAGTTACCATAAAAATGGATTTAGGATAGATACATAAATCAGTGTAGGGTAGCCATGAAATTATTGTAGGGTAACTGTAGAAACAGATGAGGGTAACTCATCTGAGGGTAATAAAGGGTAACTATGGTAATCAGTGTAACTTATAGTAACTGTGTAAGCCAGTGTAAGGTAAGTATGGAAATGGGTGTAGGGTAACTATGGGTCACGCCTTAGTTAATTACTTTCCCAGTGTTTTTTCGAGCCAGTTTGAGGGTTCTCCTGATAACTCCAGCAGATCTTTTAGGACAGCTTGTTTTGGATGTTAGCTTCACTCAGACTGTGTAGCTGACCAAACCGAGATGCAGACCTAAAAAGGGTAGCCGTAGAAATGGGTGTAGGTTGTTGTGGTTGTAGTGGTGTAGATAATGAGAACTGGGCCTTGAGGGCAGGTCTGCACATTTCCCACATTTCCACTCAAACTCTAGATCTGTGAAAACCAGGAGAACAGAGACTGTCCCCAGTGGAAACCGTGCTAGCTGTACTGCCCTCAGAACTTCCTCCAGCTCCTGCTTTAGCTGTGAATCAACGCCCCACACAGTTTAGCGCTTTCCCACTCCAGCACGCCCGATTCGGCTCCTCAGCTCATTAAAGGCCTACATGAGGTTCAAATGGAGGCGCTGTGGCAGAAAAGCAGTAAAACTGTGAACATGCTGCTTCCTGTTTTACAGAGCTGCTCTTCCCCAGCTGTGGTGACGGCACGGGAAATTATTCGGCACGGCACACTACACATCAAACACCCTGCTAATGAGCCTGCAGAGCTGTAATCACATTTCGGGCCATGAAACATTTCAGAACACAATTAGCAGAACCTCCGGAGCGTGGACACGAGCCTTGTTCTCAAAGACAGCACAAACAGAACCAGTCTAAATCTGAACACAGTGAAGAGCTGGTTATCTCCAAAACTGGAACTTCACAGGAGAAGAACCAACGGTTCTAATGTTGAGTTTAAGTTCTTTTTGTAGGCCTAGTTCCTTCTTACGGGTTCTTCTTTGTGCTCTTAGGGAGGTTCTCTTTTTTGGTCTTGGTTCTTCTCAGTGGTTCTTTCTCATTCTCTGATGGAGGTTGTCTCTAAAGTTTTGGTTCCTCTTACTGGTTCTTCTTTGTGCTCTTTGGGAGGTTCTCTTTTTGGGCTTTGGATCCTCTTTGATTCTTTGTCATGCTGTTAGTTTCTTCTTTATTGGGGGTTCTTTCTTATGTTCTTAGGGAGGTTTTATTTTGAGTTTAGGTTCTTTTTAGTGGTTCTTTCTTATGCTCTGAGTGAGGTTCACCCTTTGAGTCTTGGTTCTTCTCAGTGATTCTTTCTCATGTTCTTAGGGAGGTTGTCCTTTAGAGGCTTGGTTCTTCTTACTGGTTCCTCCTCATGCTTTGAGTGAGGTTCACCCTTTTGAGTCTTTGTTCCTCTTAGTGGTTCTGCCTCATTTTCCTAGGGAGGTTCTCTTTTTGAGTCTTGGATCCTTCTCATGCTCAGAGGGAAGTTTTCCTTTAGAATCTTGGTTCTTCCTACGGGTTCTTTCTCATGCTGTCAGGGAGGTTCTCTTTTTGGGTCTTGGTTCTTCTCAGTGGTTCTTTCTCATGCTCTGAGTGAGGTTCGCCCTTTGACTATTGGTTCCTCTTAGCGGTTCTACCTTATTCTCAGAGGGAGGCTCTCTTTTTGAATATTGGTTCTTCTCAGTGGTTCTTTCTTATGTTCTTAGGGAGGTTTTATTTACTGGTTCCTCGTAGTGGTTCTACCTCATTCTCAGAGGGAGGCTCTCTTTTTGTGTCTTGGTTCTTCTCAGTGGTTCTTTCTCATGTTCTTAGGGAGGTTTTATTTTTGAGTTTTGGTTCCTCTAAGTGTTTCCTTCTCATTCTCTGAGGGAGGTTGTCCTTTAGAGGCTTGGTTCTTCTTACTGGTTCTTCTTTGTGCTCTTAGGGAAGTTCTCTTTTTGGGTCTTGGTTCCTTTCTGATTCTTTGTCATGTTATTAGTTTCTTCTTTTATAGTGATCAGTGATTCTTTCTCATGTTGAAGAGCTTTTACTTTGTGTCTCAGTTCATTTTAGTGATTCTTTCTCATGTTCTGAGTGAGGTTCTCCCTTTGCATCTTGGTTCTTCTCAGTGGTTCTTTCTCACGTTCTTAGGAAGGTTTCATTTTTGGTCTTGGTTCTTCCTCGTGCTGTCAATGAGGTTCTCTATTTAAGTCTTGGTTCCTCTTAGTGGTTCTTCTTTGTCCTCCTAGTGATGTTCTCCTTTTGTGTCTTGGTTCATCTAAGTGTTTCCTCCTATCGGTCTGAGGAATGTTCTTTTCAGTCCTGGTTGTCCTCAGTTGTTCTTCCTCATGCTCTTAGAAAGGCTCTCCTTTTAAGTCTCTTAGGGAGGTTCTGTTTTTGAGTCTTGGATCCTCAGAGTTTGCTTCTCAGAAGTTCTCAGTTTGAGTTTTGGTTCTTCTCCATGTGAATTCTTCATGCTCTTAGGGATGGTCTCAATTTGAGTCTTGATTCTCCTCAGTAGTTCTGCCGTAGGCTCTTAGGGATGTTCTCCCTTTGACTCTTGGTTCCTATCAGTGGTTTTTCTTAATGCTTCTAGGGATGACCTTCTTTTGAATTTTGGTCTCTTTCTGTGATTCTTGCACTTGGTGAGGTTCCTCAGATCTTCTTACTGGTTCTTCCTTATTCTCTTGGGAATGTTCTCATTTTGAGTCTTGGTTCCTCACAATGGTTTCTTCCCCTGGTTCTTAGGGAGGTTCTCCTATAGTTTCTTTCAGTGTTTTTTCTTCATGCTATTAATTCTTCCGTTTGCTCTTAGAGATGGTCTTCTTTTGAGTCTTGGTTCTTCTCAGTGCTTGGTTTACTTACTGGGGGCATGGTTTGCATTTTGACAATGCCTCTTGTGATATATTCCAATACATTAAGATTCAGAGACACTTAAACTGAATTGAAGCGAAACAAACAGAAATCAGAATTTAAAAATTAGAAAATTAGAAATCAGAAATTAAATAATGAAATAATTATGTTTTATTTAACTAACTTGTAAGAGCGAAGCTTTCTGATCACATTAGGTTTAAGATGGTGTCAGTTCTGTTGACTCAGGTGTTTCCAGACTGTCTAAAACTGTAAATCTAGGGAGTGCTAGAATAGCTGTGGTTTTAGCTACAATGATGCTGAACTGTCCATCAGTCATAAATCACATGGCACTGAGAAATGATGTGACGCCCGGGGCAATAGACTATCTGTCAGAGTGACACACACACACACTGGGAAGGCTTTATACTGGATGTTGGAACATTGCTGTGAGGCCAGGGACTGATGTTGGATGATTAGTTCTGTCACTCCAACTCAAGGACTCCTCCTAACCCAGCCATACACTGTATAACCTTCGACTATCCGGGAGGAGATACAGAAGCATCCATGCCAGAAGCAGTTGGTTCAGGACCAGTAAACACTAATGCCCATACACTGCCCATACACTACCCATACACTGCCCATACACTACCCATACACTACCCACACACTACCCATACACTGCCCATACACTACCTATACACTGCCCATACACTACCCACACACTACCCACACACTACCCACACACTGCCCATACACTGCCCATACACTACCCACACACTGCCCATACACTGTCCATACACTGCCCATACACTACCCACACACTGCCTATACACTACCCATACACTACCCATACACTGCCCATACACTACCCATACACCGCCCATACACTGCCC
>NC_132899.1:2632324-2649824 GCF_030463535.1 Salminus brasiliensis
CAGTTTCAAATTGAAGAACCCTTAAATGTTCCTTAAGGCATGGACTCCACAAGACCTCTAAAGGTGTCCTGCTGTGGTCTGTGAAGCACTTAGACTAACGTCCTAATAGTCCTGTAAGATGTGAGGTGGGTGGGGCCTCCATGAGCATCAATAAGTCCTGTTGCTGGTTCACCGGTTGTCCTTCCTTGGAGCACTTTTGGTAGGTGCTGACCACTGCGTACCCCAGGAACACCCCACAAGACCTGCCTGCTGATGTTCTGGTGGAGATGTTCTGACCCAGTCATTGTCTAGAACCTCAAATCATTGTGGTTCTTGTCAAAGTGTCTCATTTTTCCTCACCTTCAAGACCTGACTGTTCACATCCACCCCTTGACAGGAGCCAGATTATTAGTGTTGTTCCCTTCACCTGGCAGTGGTCCTAATGTTACGGCTGATTGGTGTGTATGTGTGTGGTTTCTGATGCTGTATGACCCACAGTTATCTGTAAACATGGACTAAATGGGATGAGGGCCGGAGGAGAGGGGAGGGGGGTGGGGGTGTGGGTGCTGACGGGTACAGAGCAGAGCTAAAAGCAATAGTAGCAGCCAATTTGTTGGACATCCACGGGGTAAAAGCCTCCATTAGCCTCGCAGCTCCAGAGTAAAACTAAAGCGAACTTCAGAAACCAAACATGCCTTCAGTGATGTTTCACCGAACCATCGCCTTACAGCTGCATCCAGGGGCCTTTCAGAGCTAAATTGGATAAATATTGCATAATCTGATCGATGTCAACCTGCTTAAGCCGCATACAGCAGTAGAACAGTAGGACAGGAGATCAAACGGCATCTCATGGAGAATGCATAAGCTGAATGTGTTTAAACTTAGCAAATCAAAGTTGTCGGAGAGAACCGGCAAACAGTCGCCCTACAGCAGATTCACAAACACCAGCCTCGATCAATACACACTGTAACAGACGTAGGGGAGGTAACAGCAGCTATGAGGCAAGACTGAATGAAGAGAAACCTTGTATTGTCTGTGTGTGTGTGTGTGTGTGTGTATAGAGAAGGAGCTGGTTCTGGGGCTGCTCCAGCAGGCCATGATTGATTCACCCAACGTCAACCAGCAGCAGCCTCCCTTCACAGCTCATACTGAACAGAGAACCCATAACCCACCTACAGCACAGTCCCGCCGCAAACGCCGACTCAAGAGGTCAGCCTTATAACTCCTTTCTACAGATGTTTACAGAACTCAGTAATTCATAAAAGTGTAAAAACATCTGCAATGAAGCTCTAATAGCATTAATATCCAGTATGAATTTCTAATAACATTAATATCCAGTATGAAGCTCCAATATCATTAATATCCAGTATGAATTTCTAATAACATTAATATCCAGTATGAAGCTCTAATAACATTAATATCCAGTATGAATCTCTAATAACATTAATATCCAGTATGAAGCTCTAATAGCATCAATATACAGTATAAGCTCTAATAGCATTAATATCCAGTATGAAGCTCTAATAGCATTAATATCCAGGTATGAAGCTCTAATAACATTAATATCCAGTATGAAGCTGTAATAACATTAATATCCAGTATGAAGCTCTAATAGCATTAATATCCAGTATGAAGCTCTAATAACATTAATATCCAGTATGAAGCTCTAATAGCATTAATATCCAGTATGAAGTTTTAATAACATTAATATCCAGTATGAAGCTCTAATAGCATTAATATCCAGTATGAAGCTCTAATAACATTAATATCCAGTATGAAGTTTTAATATCATTAATATCCAGTATGAAGCTCTAATAGCATTAATATCCAGTATGAAGCTCTAATAACATTAATATCCAGTATGAAGTTTTAATATCATTAATATCCAGTATGAAGCTCTAATAGCATTAATATCCAGTATGAAGCTGTAATAACATTAATATCCAGTATGAAGCTGTAATAACATTAATATCCAGTATGACGTTCTAATGACATTAATATCCAGTATGAAGCTCTAATATCATTAATATCCAGTATGAAGTTCTAACTAACATTAATATCCAGTATGAAGTTCTAATGACATTAATATCCAGTATGAAGTTCTAATGACATTAATATCCAGTATGAAGGTCTAATAGCATTAATATCCAGTATGAAGCTCTAATAGCATTAATATCCAGTATGAAGCTCTAATGACATTAATATCCAGTATGAATCTCTAATAACATTAATATCCAGTATGAAGCTCTAATAGCATCAATATCCAGTATGAAGCTCTAATAACATTAATATCCAGTATAAGGTTCTAATAACATTAATATCCAATATTTAATGTCTGACCTGTGAATTATTCAGTAATTTCTATGAATGTTCAGTATTTACTTTAATTATTCTGTAAATTAATCAGTAACTACTATAATTGCTATAATTGTTTTAGCTTGATGACTGAGATGATATACACTATGAATTATTCATGATCTTCTATTACTTATTTAGTATGGAATTCAATAATTAATGCTTCCTATTTATTATTATTGTCTCTGTTTTTTAGGTTGTCCTCTGCTCAGGAGGTGCTTGAAGAGAAACCAGGTAACGCTGTTTCCATTTGTACAACTACAGTCCAGTATAGGATGTGTGTCCTGCACAGGCAGCGGCGACTGATGTAATGCTGTGTTTGTGTCATTTGTGAGGACCTTTCGTCCTGTACGACACCGTTAAACCATGGTCGCACTGTAAGACCATCCTTTGAGTCAATTCTAGCTTCCTTAATGTCTGAATGTAATATCCAGTATGAAGCTCTATTAACAATAATATCCAGTATGAAGAAGTTCTAATAGCATTAATATCCAGTATGAAGCTCTAATAACAATAATATCCAGTATGAATCTCTAATAACATTAATATCCAGTATGAATCTCTAATAACATTAATATCCAGTATGAAGCTTTAATAACAATAATATCCAGTATGAATCTCTAATAACATTAATATCCAGTATGAAGCTTTAATAACATTAATATCCAGTATGAAGCTCTAATAGCATTAATATCCAGTATGAAGTTCTAATATCATTAATATCCAGTATGAAGCTCTAATAACAATAATATCCAGTATGAATCTCTAATAACATTAATATCCAGTATGAAGCTTTAATAACAATAATATCCAGTATGAATCTCTAATAACATTAATATACAGTATGAAGCTTTAATAACATTAATATCCAGTATGAAGCTCTAATAGCATTAATATCCAGTATGAAGTTCTAATAACATTAATATCCAGTATGAAGCTCTAATAACATTAATATCCAGTATGAAGCTCTAATAGCATTAATATCCAGTATGAAGTTTTAATAACATTAATATCCAGTATGAAGTTTTAATATCATTAATATCCAGTATGAAGCTCTAATAGCATTAATATCCAGTATGAAGCTCTAATAACATCAATATCCAGTATGAAGCTCTAATAACATTAATATCCAGTATGAAGTTTTAATATCATTAATATCCAGTATGAAGCTCTAATAGCATTAATATCCAGTATGAAGCTCTAATAACATTAATATCCAGTATGAAGCTGTAATAACATTAATATCCAGTATGAAGCTCTAATAATATTAATATCCAGTATGAAGTTTTAATATCATTAATATCCAGTATGAAGCTCTAATAGCATTAATATCCAGTATGAAGCTCTAATAACATCAATATCCAGTATGAAGCTCTAATAGCATTAATATCCAGTATGAAGCTGTAATAACATTAATATCCAGTATGAAGCTCTAATACCATTAATATCCAGTATGAAGCTCTAATAACATTAATATCCAGTATGAAGCTGTAATAACATTAATATCCAGTATGAAGCTTTAATAACATTAATATCCAGTATGAAGTTTTAATATCATTAATATCCAGTATGAAGCTCTAATAACATCAATATCCAGTATGAAGCTCTAATAGCGTTAATATCCAGTATGAAGCTCTAATAGCGTTAATATCCAGTATGAAGCTCTAATAACATTAAGCTTAACTTCTATCCTACATTCAGACTCCTGAGCTGAGCTGAGCTCAGTCTGTACTGTCGGTAGAGCTGCAGTAGCGAGAGAAAGGTTACAACAGTCTAAAAAAAACCCTTAGCTTTTGCCGAACCCAGGCGGCCACAAGAGGCCACGGATCTAACGTCTGATACTAATACCGTGCCTCTTTAATCCTGTTCCCCAGAGAACGAGCACAAAACCTCCCTGTTGCCTCCAGAGACGTCGCAGCTAAAAATCCAGAGCCTCCAAAATAAATCCAGTCTCCAAAAGTGTTAGAATTTTCAGAGCCGCAGAAAAGCAGCTTCGGACATGATCAACATGTTCTTGTGTTTTCTGTGAAGTGAAGAAAATAAGGTCTGTCAGTTCACCCTACCGATCTACTGTTTCAGAAGAAAGCTCACACTAATGAGGTCATGATGGAGGTGCTCAGCAGGAGTGCCCATCTAACTGATCCCATCAGGTTCTGCTTCCCTGTTAACCAGTAAACCAGTAGGCTGTCCAGATACCTTCCTGCATCTTCTATTAGATGCTCATCAGGACTGTACCTGTATGTATGTGTATCTACGTAATCATCACTTGCACACAAAAACAACTAATGATGCTGTGTGTGTGTGTGTGTGTGTGTGTGTGTGTGTGTTTTGCAGAGCACATCGGAGAGGCTGAAGTCCTGCAGATTCGTCAAGATGATAGTCAGAACATCAGTGAAGATTCGGCTCTTCAGCGTGAACATAGCCGCTAGGCACCAACACACACACACACACACACACACACACACACACACACATACTCAGGGATTAGGATAGAATTTGTAGTGGAACTCTTCCTATGTGTACTACAGTAACCTAAAGTACACTATATAGCACATGCTAGTATCTACAGAAGCACTATATGGACAAAAGTATTGGGACACCCACTCACTTATAATTTCTTCTGTATCAGTAACTGTCTCTACTGTCCAGGGAAAAAGGCTTTTGCAGTGAGGATTTGATTGCATTAAGCGACAAGAGTGTTAGAGAGGTCAGGATGTTGGATGATTGGTCCCCACCTCATCCCAAAAGTACTGGATGGAGCTCCACCACCATCATTCCAGAGAACACAGTTCTTCCACTGCTCCACAGCTCCTCAATGCTGGGGGGCTTTATACCCCTCTAGCCCACGCCTGGCATTATTAGGCAGCATGGAGCTAATAGGGTCATGATGTTAATCTGCTCCAGAGAGTCCTATTCTATTGGCAGTATTTCTTCTCTACAGGGACTAGATAAACTGTGTGTGCATTTGCACATCTGTGTCAGCAATGGGTGGAACTTAAAGTAGCGGGGTGTATATTTATTAGAAGGGGTGTCCACAAACTTTTGGACATATAGTGTATGACCAATTTAAAGGGTTTAACCATCTACAGAGACTGTCTGCAGTGCCATATACACACATCAGCCAAAACATTAAAACCACTGCCAGCTGAAGTAAATAACAATGATTATCTGGGTAATCTGAGACACTTTGACAAGAACCAAACTGTAATGTTCTCGACAATGACTGGGTCAGAACATCTCCAGAACATCAGCAAGCAGGTCTTGTGGGGCGTTCCAGTGGTATGCAGTGGTCAGTGCCTACCAAAGGGCAACAGGGTCATGGGTGCCCAAGACTTACTGATGCTCATGGATGCCTCACCTCACAACACAGGTCTTAAGGTGTTTAGCTACCACAGGACACCTTCCGAGGTCTTGTGGAGTCCATGCCAGGTCAAGGGGTCACTAGGGGTCACACTACATTAGGCAGGAGGTTTTAATGTTATGGCTAATCTGTTAAAACACACACACATACACACACACACACACCATCTCTGGCAGTTACCTTTTGTCAGGTTTGTAGTAGGTAGTGTTTGATTAAGGCTATAGTACATTATTTATTAGTATAATCATTATTATGATTCATAAAGCTGAGTAGATGTCTCTCATAACTGAAGCCTAGTGGCACCTTGTTGTTAACGTCACTCTGTGTCAAATAAAGGTTCTCCAGTTCTCTTCTCCTTACGCTCCTGTAGTTGTGCTGTTCCGTGTTTCCAACGTAAACCCAAAGCACAGCGTCAGATCCAGAGAGCTCTCTGAGGCCTTCAGAAAGAAGGGTGGAGATGTTGTAGAGGAGTCTGGGAAGGGGTTTTAGAAGATCTCAGAACAGTTAGAGATCAGACACTGTTCTACTGTTCCACTAAATCATCTACAAGAGGAACAGCTGACCAACATGACCGGATCAGACCACCCTAGCAAGATCAGCCCGAGCTCAGAACAGAACCTCAAGATGAGTAAAGAAGAAGTTCCCAACGATCCTTAAATCTCATCAGGGTAGCAGGTAAATCATCAAAAGACATCAAAGTCAAACACCTGGACCAGAGTTTCTCAACCCTGGTCCTGGAGGCACCCTGCCATCCCAGTCCCTTTCAGAGTTACAGAGATCGTACCACAGCAGAAAGTCCACTAAAATGTGTAGGACAGGGTGCCTCCAGGACCAGGGTTGAGAAACTCTGGTCCAGGTGTTTGACTTTGATCAGGTGATCTTCTTCACCTCTCAGTTCAACCATCAATCAAGATCAGACCAGACTAAACATCTGAGGTTTAAATCAGACTCCAGACTCCTCCAGAATAATCCTCTCCAACCATGTTCTGATCATCTGCAGCTGATCTTCTGCTCCTGAGTCTGATTCTACACATTTGATGGAGTAATAAGTGTGTGTGGGGGGGTTGAACATTTTCCTCGCAGGAAAATTACATTTCAGATCTCCAGATATTTAAATTGTGGACATTAGCTTTTCCTACAGTTCCCATGATGCTCATTCACACCTATTTTTATTTATTTATTTATTTTTATATTATATATATTATATCTTCCACCTGTTTTCTAAACTATTTGCATATTCATTTACATATCTGCCTTTCATTTCATTCAACTGCTTTCTCAGTTTTTGCACCCCACCTCCTCCCCATCTGTTTAGACCCCTTCTATACTCATACACCATCTTCTCAGACCTCAGACATGTGCAGAGGAGTGTGTGGTGTGAAGTTGCAAACAAATGCTAATATTAGTTACACACACTCTCAGGTTCAGCATGCTTGCAACACGGTCCCGATAATTAAATAGAGGTGCTGTAACGTATAGACGCACTTTCTAGGTTTAATCATGTGAGGAACCTATTCTGGTCTGTACTGCTTCAAGAGGTGTGTATTCTGCAAGTCTTCTCTGGGAATGTGGGAAGAAAGTTGATATTTTGTGACCCTTTATTTTTATTCTTTAAGATGTTTTGAAGTTGTTCTGGTCAATCATCTCTTCCTCAGGTGACCCTGGTTTGCGATTCCCAAAAACACAGAGTAGAAACACAAGTCGTTATGATCTGTGGTACCTTTAGAGGATGTATCTCAGATCAGGAGGTCATCAGATTTCTCCTGTACAACATCCTTCCTCTCTAGAGAGTCGCCCAGGCGCTCAGATTTTCAGTCTCTCGTCACTTCAAGACTTGACCACTGCAGTTCTCTTCAGGCTGGTCTCCCTCTGCTCACCATCAGACTCCTGCAGCTGTTCCAGAACACAGCGGCACGGGTCGGGTCGTCTTCAACATTTCTAGGTTCAGCCATGTTCAGCTCCTCCTCCACTGCTGCGTTCTCTCTTCACTGGCTTCCTGTAGCTGCTGCCCAGTTCATCAGATTCAAACCCCTGACTCTGGCCTACAAAGCCAAGACTGGACCAGCCAGCCCCTCTGTACTTGATGGCGATGGTCAAAAGCCAATCTGCACCAAGAGCCCTTCCAGCTTCAAGTACGGCTCAGCTCGACCCGCCATCTTTTAAGATCCACGGAAGACAAGCGTCCAGACGAAGGGAACGAACTTCCCCTCGGTGTCCGAACAGCAGAGTCCAATGCTCACTGTCCTCAAACCCAGACTGAAGACCCTCCTCTTCTGAGAGTACTCAGGCGAAGAGAAGAGTACTATGGTCTCCATATTGACTTTTGTTTAGTAGAATCTAAGATTAGAGGAGCTTTGAATTTTTAGCCTTTTCAAACTAGCTGAGGTTTTTCTTGGGTAAATAGCAAAGCACTTTTGTAAGTCGCTCTGGAGAAGAGCGTCTGCTTAATGCCTTAAATGTAAATGTAAATGTCATCAGCTCAAGTCTTTGTTGGGCTACAGTATTTGTCCAGGTTCTGTGGCTCACTGGTGAGATGGTTATTGGTTGAACCCTTGATCAGGACCTCCAGCTTATGATGGTGTATGGCAGTGAAATGTCAGATGCTCATGTGACCTAAGGAGGGGAGGTATGATCCCAGGCCTTCAGAGGGAAGACTCAAAGTGGGGCCTGTGGTTGTGGGTTACAGTCTGTGAAAGGTTTTCTTTGAGTACTTTGATTTCTTCCATCCTCTCAAAAAACACACATGGTAGGTGAATTGGCCATGCTAAATAGCCCCTAGGTGGGAGTGTGTAAATGTTTTTGTGGTTCCCTGCGATGCACTGGCACCAATGTATGGGGATTTCTGCCTTGCGCCCTATGATTCTAGGACCCACCATGACCCTAAACCAGAAGAAAGCAGACAGGAAGAGGGCTGGATGGATGGATTCTAATAATCTAAGCTCTTTTTAAGACCTGTTGCCCCCCACCTTGGATTTGGATTTGAATCTGAATGTTCCTGGTCACTCTTAATAACATACAGAATAAAAGTCACACACTCAACAGACAAACCAATGATAGCTCATAGCTGTATGTTTTGGTTAAGACCTCTTATAACCATATAACATACCACCCATACGGATTAGACCACTGAAGCAAAGGCATCAGTTCCGTTAGCATAGGCGATATTTATGCTAGCTGGTAAATGGGGGGCATTGATAACACAAGCTTGTAAAATGAGAGTCGTGATATCGCCAATATAACAGTAAACTGCTCGTTGTGAAAGCCTGGGTTATCAAGTCTACCAATGATGCAAAGACAAAATCACAATTTCACAAGTAGGAGATCATTCAGGAGGGTTTGAAACAGTACTATATTTATTAATATTAATTATATGAATTATATAAATTCTAATAATAATAACTAGTAATATTATTAGGCAAACAGTGGGGTACAGCGGTGCCCCTCCAAATTCTAGAGTCTAGGAACGCCTCTGTAACCCTGTAGTATTTAAAAATCATTGTTGATGAAGAGGCTGCTCACAACACAAATGCCAAATGTCCAAAAAAAAAGCATGGGACTTTGTAGCTCAAGTGGCTCACTGGTAGAATCAATGCGTTTGCCTGCCGAAGGTTGTGAGTTCAAATCCACCAGTAGTTATATCCTCTTTATGTCTTTAATCTGGAGATCTAAGAGACAAATGTCCACCTGCCACCCGTCATCCTTGAGATCCTGTGGCTCACCGGTAGATGCTACGCCTCTAAGATCAAGAGGTTGTCGGTTCAAATCCCGACCAGGGTCTCAACATGGTGGTTGCGAGAAAGTGAGAGGCTCACAAGGTGTGAGGAAGGCTGAAGGGAGATACCTGACAAAAAAAAGGGGGGGAAACAAACAGGGCTTCCCCCCCTGGGTCCCTGGTGAGAGGAAGTAAAGGGGTTATGGAGCCTCAAACCAGAGGTTCAACTTAGTTTATTTACAAAAGGGCAGTGTGAAAATAAACTAACACCCCTTTTTTGGTCTTTCCTCTGTAAGGAAGACCACTACTTATCTTGCCCATCACTAATCCAACCTTCTTCCAGTACCACCACCATCACCATCACCACCTCACTTCAACCACAGGAGAGACAAGGCCAGATTTGAACCAGCAACCTCATGAATCAGAGGCAAGGCTTTTCCCAGTAAGCCACCGAGTCTCACACTACGCAAAGCCTTTTTTTGGGGGGTTTGTCTTGAACACTGAAAGCTGGCCACAGAGCATCAGCCAAGATTCCCTTTCTGTGTAAGAGAGTCCACCTTGGATGGGTGATGTGTTCTGACCATCAGGACCATTCAATCATCCAGATCTTGAATTTACTTGTCAACCATTTGTGTCCACCATTAAACATTTACTCTGGGGATGCTGGAGAGTCAACACCCACTTTTTGTGACCCACTGACCCACAGCAAAACTGGCCATGGTCATCTTAGTAAGCCAGTTTCTTATCGGGCATGGGTGAGGCAGACTTTGTACAGCCCTCATGCTTGTTGCCGGTATGCCAATAAGCCATCTACGACAGAAAGGACTCTTCAACTCTTCACTCTTCTTCCCAGGGAAGTGTGGGTTTTGGCCGGTTCCCAGTTAGCCAGTTGGCTCAGTGTGGCTTCATGTAGGCAAAATGAGACCAAACATGGCATGTGCACCCACTGAAAAGGATGTACAATGACCACGATGACCAACCAAAGTGTAAGCCGTTTAGCCCAGCATTTCTTAGTAGTCTAGCCAAGGGTGCAGCCAGGGATTTTGGGCCACATAAAAAGATGAGATTAGATTGGGCACATACCTCCAACAAATCTGTCACAATACTCAATTAGTACATACTTTAGGGCTCCTTACAACTGTCCCAATGTCCCCTTATGGCGTCCCTGCATTCTGTTCAACAGGATCCCCAGGCGGTGCCTTCCCTTCGACTGCGCCTCAGCTTTTTCTGAAGTTACCAGCGAACTCATGAACTGCAGCCATGTGTCGTATCATATTGTGTATGTGATATAAGAGGAAATATGGTTTATTGTGGACACACAGCAGCGTTGTGTAATGCTTACCACCTTGTCTTGTATTGCTCACGGTGCTCCCAGCTAACACACCAGCTGTTTTAACCCCCCGAAACAGAAGAGTAAACTTTACTGTGATAAACCGTTACTCGCTACTTCCTACGCACTCTGCAGTTCCCTGGCAACTGAGCAGTCTCCGAATGGTTTGGACTCTTACTTGTCCAATATGTCCACTTCACATGGAACTACTGGGGTAATGGAGTGCATCTTTAGTCATTGGGGATTTTGGGGCAGTTGAAAGTTGGGCGCGATGTCTCGGATGGAAATACCTTTTTTTTTTTTTATGAAGGTTTGTCTTGTCTTCAAGACTGAAGGTCCACGAGTTTCCTTCACTAATTTAACGATCCCACATCACCAGCAACAAGCACTCAGCCATCCAATCCTGGTTCCAGAGACTCCTAAACAAGGACCATTTGTCTTAAACCCTTAAAAAAAGTGGATTTGTCCCTGTCTACCATATACAGCATTTACAGTACAGATGCTGGAGACCCATCAACACCACCTTTTTGAAATACCCAATGTTTTCCTATCCCGGATCGTGTTGCTTGCCATCAGCAGCCAAAGAGAGCACAACTGGCCTTGCTTTCTCGGGGGGCGGATTGACGGCACTTCCTCCCCACATGTGGTTGGTGTGGTACAACAGATAACACTACTATTCCCGGACAACTTCAATTCCCGGTCTGGGTGACTACGCTGCCCTACACTAATAAGAGTCCTTGAGCAAGACTCCTAATACTACATTGGCCCTCCTCTGTAATACGAGCAACCTTGTAAGTTGCTCTGGATAAGAGCGTAAGCTAAATGCCATAAATGTACATCACTCCAGGCGTGGGGTTGGTCAGCACAGCTGGTCCGTTAACTGCTGGATCGGAGCTGGGGAGCTGTCTGTCTTGCCCTTTGAAAAAGAGGCATGTGCAAGTCTTTACCCTCCTAGTGTTGGGGGGCATTGTGATATAGTGATAGGGGGAGTTCAGTTTTTTACCCTGGCTTTAGCCCTAGTTCTTGGTAGGTCAGCTCTAATGTCTGGAGATATTGGGGCAGCTGGAGTTGACGGTTGAACGAGAGAATGGAATAGTATGCGAGAGGCACAGATTTTTGTTTTATTTGACTCTCTATTGAGTCTCAGTGGAATCTTGTAGTGCAACCTGGTCAGCGAGACTGAAAGGATGACTTTTTATTGGGACTTTTCCCCAAAACGAACACAAGTAATTTCTTGGAAGGAATCTGGTGAATAAGATCCCAATGTGCCCCGCCCCCCCTTCAGTTTAACCTTTATTTAAGGTCGTTCTTTAAGAGAAATACAAGGCTGAAAGCTGAGCCGATACATAAAATTAAACAGACTGAAAACGCAAACAGGGAATGTATATAAAATAAGTCTAATAAAAAAATCTAATTAAACAAATAATTAAAAATAGTAAATATTGATAGTCATAAAAGCAAAAACATTGGAAATCCAGAAATAAAGAGTAAGAAAATTTGAATAAAATATTAGGAGGAAAATAGTAAAAGAAAGTTAATTGAAGAGTAAATTGAAGTAAATTCCAGCTCGCTGGTGCACTCCAGCTGAAAGCTGATTTTTGTGCCGATACAAACGATTAGATCATCAGAGAAGGATTGTACAAATTAGAGAGGCAGAGATGTGACTTTCAAAACACATTTATTTAACAATAACAACCTAAAATTAAGAAGGGAGATAACATGCACTCACAAAATGTCCCTCAGAAGAACCACTCTCCAAAAACACCAGACCCCCAGATCTTCAGCTAAGGCCAATCGCGATTAAGGCCAATCACAGTCAGGGGAGGAGTCTAACATGCACTCACAATACTGCTGTCCCTCTCTGACCACTCTCCAAAAACACCAGACCCCCAGAGCTTCAGCTAACTAAAAGTCTCATTTCAGATCGCTGAAAGTAGTGGAGCAAAGGCCTTGCTTTCTTTTAAACAAGGCCAAAAAGCAGCAAGAGGCTCAAATGAGCTACTTCCCCTCACAGAGATATCTAAGGTCCTTACACAGCCTTCCTAAAAGTCCAGGAAAGCAGGTAGAATAGAAAGGTCCAGTCAAATGTTCAGATATTTATAATGGAGAAGAACAGGCCTACCAACCCCAGAACACCATGGGGTCACTATCCCACTCCAGTCTGCACAGGTCTGTTCAGGTTAATGAGGACATGAGCTTGCACATCAGAGATCCACAGATCTGCTAACTTCAGCTCAGCTAATGGGAATAAATGAGCACATTAAAAAAAGAAGGCTTTTAGAGAGGTGAGGAGCTCAAACATACCCAGAACATTAACCAGCACTCAGCAGCTGCACCTGCACCACTCAGGAGAGTTCAAACTGCAGAGGCAAGGCCCAATCAGAGGCACCTGGAGCACAGGCAGGCAGCCAATGGGAGTACAAGGAAAGAACCAGAGCAGAGAGCTTCAAAACTAGACCTTGAATCCAGTTTCCATTCCTGGACTTTGTAATCCTTGGTGGGCCTGACCCTCATGACCCTCAACTGTCAGTCAACTGCATTACCTGTTCACTTAGCTTCCTACGAGAACAAAGTCCAGGACTGGAAACTGAATTCAAGGTCCAGTATTGAAGATCTCTGCTGTAAAGCATCAACACTCTGGTTCTTTCTTTGTTCTCCCATTGGCTGCCTACCTGTGTTTCAATTACCTCTGATTAGGCCCTGCCTCTGAGCTGCAGTTTGAACTCGCCAGTGTGGCGGCACTGCTGAGGGTTAATGTTCTGGGTACGTTCGAGCTCTCCCTCAAAGCTTTCACAGGTTTTTAATGTGGTGATTAGAATTGGGGAGGAGTCGCAAAACAAATTGTATGGTGATTAGGGCCAATCACAGTCAAGGAAAGAGTCTCAGACAATCTAGATGGTAATTCGGACCAATCACAATTTGGGGGAGGAGTCTCAAAACAGATTGTATGATGATTAGGGCCAATCACAGTCTAGGGAGGAGTCTCAGACAATCTAGATTGTAATTCGGACCAATCACAATTTGGGGGAGGAGTCTCAAAACAGATTGTATGATGATTAGGGCCAATCACAGTCTAGGGAGGAGTCTCAGACAATCTAGATTGTAATTCGGACCAATCACAATTTGGGGGAGGAGTCTCAAAACAGATTGTATGATGATTAGGGCCAATCACGGTCATGGGAGGAGTCTCAAAACAAATAGTATGGTGATTAGGACCAATCACAGTCAAGGGAGGAGTCTCAGACAATCTAGATGGTAATTCGGACCAAACACAATTGGGGGAGGAGTCTCAAATTATCAAATTAACAAATTATATGGTGATAAGGGCCAATCACAGTTGTGGGATGAGTCTCAGGCAATCTAGATGGTGATTGGGACCAATCACAGTCAAGGGCAGGTATAAGAATAAACAAGCCGGTGTTACAGTTAGCTACACTGGGTTAGCACAATTGTATTATAGGCTGGTTTATCAGACAGGGATTAAACCTAGTCCAGGCGACTGGCCCTATGTGTCCAAAAGTATGTGGACACTTGCTTCTCCAGTGTATCTTTGAAACCAAGGATATTTCTAGGTAGTTTGTACCTCTTTGCTTCCGTAACAGCCTCTAGAAGGATTTATACTAGATGTTGTAACATTACTATGAGTAGGATTTGATTGTATACAAGTAGATGAGCGCATTAGTGAGGTCAAGTGCTGCCATTCCAGGGGGGGGGTTGGATACAGTGTCCCAATGGTCATGTTCTCAAGGCAGCTCTGGAGCGTCCTTATCTATTGGTCACTGATTCCTATGGAGTTTATGCAAGTGTAACTGGACCCTGACTCTGGCCTACAAAGCCAAGACTGGACCAGCCAGCCCCTCCGTACTTGATGGTGATGTTCAAAAGCTGATATGCACCAAGAGCCCTTCCAGCTTCAAGTATGACTCGGCTCGACCCGCCATGCTTTAAGACCCACGGAAGACGAGCGTCCAGACTTTTTACTGTCCTGCACCGAAGTGGTGGAACAAACTTCCCCTGGGTGTCCGAACAGCAGAGTCCAACACTCGCTGTCCTCAAACCCAGACTGAAGACCCTCCTCTTCTGAGAGTGCTCAGGTGAAGAGAAGAGTATTATGGTATCCATATTGACTTGTGTTTGGTAGAGTCTAAGATTAGAGGATCTTTAAATTTTAGTCTATTCAAACTAGCTGAGATTATTCTTGAGTGTAATTCTTGGTGTCCGAACAGCAGAGTCCAACGCTCGCTGTCTTCAAACCCAGACTGAAGACTCTCCTCTTCTGAGAGGACTTAGTGAGAGTGTGTAGAATATTGGGGTCTCCAGACTGACTTCTGTATTTAGTAAAGTCTAAGATCTTCTGGACTCTAGCTAGAAGGGAAGGTAATGGACATAGTGTACCATCACCTCACCTTACAACCAAAATCATTACCTAGTACTCTGAAGACTGGACCACATTCATACCTGGATAAGAGACATGTTGCCATGACAGTGACTCTCGGAAAATGCCTAATAAACAAACAGTTCCTCAGCCCAGAACGTTCCACCGCTGAGCGTTGGCTCTGTGTAAGTGTCTTGTTTGTTCGGGGGTTTGAAGCTCGTGCTGTGGTTTTATGAGGTGAAACGTTGATAACCCATCATTAAGAGTCACTCCCCTGCACTCAGCTCTATCTGACAGCATTTCATTTCTGCTAGGCACTATTGTTTACCTGCACAGACGCCTGTGACCCTTAATCACTGTCGCCATGGCAATAAGCTTATCCCCTATAGAGTCCAGTTGCCATATGAGACAGTATGAGATGCTGGAATACCTTTCACTTGAATTGTGCTACTGTTGCAGTATATGCTGCATATGTAATTTGCATAGTTAACCTGGTCAGGTGTGCACACCTACAGAGAGGGATCTAAAGACCTAAGCTTCAGTGCTTGACATGTTTCTGTTTCTGGAGTTATTGTTTGTTTTCTTTATTTATTATATTTTATTGATATTTGAGACAAATACAAATAGCAAAATTAATGGTAACGCTTTCAGTGACAGTGGCCTAAGTTCTAGAATTTGGGTAGAACTCCAAGGGTCTGGGAATTTTTAATATCATAATGGTGTTTAAATTGAAATAAATGACACTGAAATGTCCAAAAGGGTTCTAGATATTCACTGGGTACAACTGGGGTTCCGACTCCAAAGTAGCAGTTACCCAAAACCCAACATCGATCCAAACCATGCCAACAGAATGACCCCCACTTCATAGCAGAGTGACCAGACCCCCTCACTGCAGGGGCCAAGCCATCAGGCCAATACCTATATTCTCTTGGTGGATTTAACAGCATTTTTGGTGGTCGGATCGCGGTCAGATTTCAGGTGTATTTTAACGACAAGTGTAAACTGTCCTCCAAGATGCATTGTGATCGGATTACAATCGGATCACTTGAACCACAAGTGTAAACAAAATCCTGTCAAAGTAGATCCAGACACTATCCGGATAGAAACCACATGTTAGCCTCATGTGTGAACCGACCTTTGAACTGGATCTGAAGCTAAAACCACCCCAGCTCTCAGAATCTCACCTCATACTGGATCTGGCTATCCCTGCTTAAATGTTTTAGAGAGTTTTAGACTCGAGATCTTCTGTACTTGCTGACTGGACTTCAGAACTTTATCCAATGTGAGTCATAATCCCAGCTGAATCTAAAGGAGGCGCTAGTGGGCACACCTTAGATGAACCAGTCCATCTGTCAAGATCTGAGGAGAATCTACCTTTAGTCCAGTTTGAAGCTCCTTAAAGACAGTGAAGTTCTTCTTGACTCCGAACACTGTACTGAACTTTCTCCATGTCCTCCCTCCCCCTCCATTTTCTTTCGTAACCTTGAAAGTGCGCACTTCAAAGTGGCTCTGCCTCCATGCCGCTCGCACTCGGTTGTTGAAGAACTCTGTTTGAGCCCAGCTGGAGGTCTGCTCTCCCGCTGTGTGCTCTCCAGTCCTGTTCGTTTCCACTGAAACCCGACTCAGCTTCTGGCAGTCTAGGTATTAATCACAGCTGCTCTGCGCTTTAATCAGGCGTACAGGACTGTTGTGACGAATGAATTTTAGGCAACAACAACAACAACAACAACAACAACAACTTCTGAGCACAGACCATAGCAATCTTTTAAATGTCTGGAAATACACTCTCTTATGAATGTACTATTTCTGAGAGGTGGATTCACAGAAACCGTTAAAACAGGTAAAAATAAAAGAACCGAATTTCAACCTTTAATCCCGGCACACACACACTTACCCAGATTAATATCTAGAACATGTTCGGTCGTTCAATGTAGTATAGATAAACTTACCAGCATAGTACCCAAAATGACCTAGTACTTCGTACTTTGTAGTTCACTCACCGAACAAATATCTAGAACCTTTGTTGGTTTTAGAAGTTTTAGTGTAATTTAGTTAAACTGTGTTCCAAATAACGTTTCTGATACCCAAAATAATTATCTAGCACTTTGGCATTTGTAACACACACTTACCCAAATTAATATCTAGAATGTGTTCGGTCGTTCAATGTAAAGTCGATAAACTGACCAGCAAAGTACCCAAAATTACCTAGTACTTTGTAGTTTGTACCTCACACTAACCTGATAAATATCTAGAACCTTTAGTGTTTTTAGAAGTTTGTGTAATTTAGTTAGACTGTGTTCAAACTCATCATCAAGATTAATAATAATTAATTATCAGTTATTATCAGGTAATTATCAGTTTACCGTTTACCTACGCTGTTAAAATCTA
>NC_132899.1:2654824-2744824 GCF_030463535.1 Salminus brasiliensis
ACCAATCAGAGCAGAGCTTACCAAAATAATAATAATAACAGGGTGGTAAATAGGCTTGTTTAACTGCATTTGAGTATTGGTTTTTCACGCCATCCACTCAATACAGGCATTCTGCGGCAGCTTTAGGAATGCTCCAGCTCTGTAAAGTTACTTTTCTGAAGGCTTAAAAGGATGTGTTACTTAATCAACACTTAATCAAAATGATCCAAAGTGCTAGATAATTGTTTTGGGAATCAGAAAAGTTCTTTTGAACCCTGAGAAATCTCAGAAACTCTTGGGATTCTGAAAATATCCCTAATGAATTCTACAAGGACCCCAAAGAGATCCCAAAAAGAAACTACAGGAATCCCAAAGAGATCCTATAGAAACTCTTAAAAAAACAAAAAAACAAAGAGAAAGATCTTAGAGACGCTAGAGAAAGATCAAAGTGGATTGCAGTAGAAATCACATACAGATCACAATAAATATGGAACCCTGAGAGAGAACCTATAGGGTGGATACACTCTGCAGGAATCCCAAAGAGATTAAAGAGAAATCTCAAAGAAACTTTACATAAACCCAGAAATGCTGGAAGCAAGCAAGTGTCCATGCTAAGCTAAATCCCTAGACGACTGACTTTTACCATCTCTTCTCTCAATCTGCTCCCTTAAAACCAACTGGACCTCAGACTAGAGCTAACCACACACCATCAGGAGGCCACAAAGCTCTACAGATGAAACCAAACCTGGGGAAGTGATCAGGGGCTTGGTGGGTGCTATCCAATAAGCTATTGCTAGCCAACAGGCTACAATCTCAACAGTATCCAGTAATACCTGGTATTAATACAACATTAATTAGGCCTAACAATGTTCTTCAATGTTTTACAGTGTTAAACACACTGCTAAGCTATTTAGCTTCTGTGAGACATGGTGGTGCCATTAACTAACCAATCAGAGCAGAGTTTACCAAAATAATAATAATAACAGGGTGGTAAATAGGCCTGTTTAACTGAGTATTGGTTTTTCACGCCATCCACTCAATACAGCCATTCTGCGGCAGCTTTAGGAACGCTCCAGCTCTGTAAAGTTACTTTTCTGAAGGTTTGGTTTGAAAGGCTGTGTTGGAGAAGGCCACATTGCACTCTGGACCCTCTTTGAACATCACACTGTCTGAAGAAACTAAGAATGCATAGCTTGACTTACCAACAGCTTCATAATTCAAAGGATCAGGGAGAAAATTGGGCCCAGTTGAGCTCACCGGTGCCTATATTTAACATTTACCTCCAAATAGCAGCGCTTACTCCAGATTAGCTGGAACAGAAGTACAGAATGATTAATGCACTAACCTTATCCCAACCAAACGTCACATTTCAGGCTGTCGTGGGAGCTCAGAACTCTTTTGGGAAGTTAATCTCCTCCGGACTCGCCTTTAGCTCCAGTGCTGCTCATGCTCACACTCTCTAGCTGGGATTTCCATCAGGTATGCTCTGTTTAGTAATCCAATTTATTCCCCTTTATATTCTACACACAAGTGCCGTAACTTGATCCATTGCATATCATCTGCACATACTGTGTAGAATCCTGTCTGTTATCTTGCATCAGCTTCCAATGTACACTATATGAAAAAAAAAAAGTATGTGGACACCTGCTCATTCATTCTTTTTATTTTAAATCAAGGGGATTAAAAGAGTTTCTCCTGCTTTTGTTGGAGTTACAGTCTCTCTACTGTCCAGGGAGGAAGACTTAGACTAGATTTTGGAGTAGAGCATTGCTGTGAGGATTTGATTGCATTCAGCAACAAGAGCGTTAGTGACATCAGGATGTTGGATGATCACCAAACACCCCACCCCACCCCACCACACCCCACCCCACCACATCGCATCGCCAACTTCCCAACTCATCCCAAATGTATTGGGATATTCATTCCAGAGAACATTGTGGGGGCCATCATTAAACACATTGCCAGTAGAGTCATGCTTGCCTGCTCCAGAGAGTCCTATTATATTGGAAATACCTCACTACAGGGACTAGGCAAGCTGTGTGTGTATGTGTGTGCATTTGCATATCTATATCAGCAATGGGTGCAACTTAAAGAAGCCGAATGCATTCATTAGAAGGGGTGTCCACAAATATTTGGACATACAGTGTATCTAGATATCTCGTTTAGATGAAACAAGTGAAATCGTCTGCCACTGACATGACTTAACCGTAGTAACCAAAACATCAACGTTGTCTTCTGTGTAGTGCAGCCAAAAGTCTCCATAGCCACTAAATGTCCACAGATTTATCAATCTGGGAGAATGTGGTCCCCACAAAGAGCTAAAAACGCCCATGCATACACACAGGACTATGATGTACTGCTGGCCTTTCTATAGTTATTAAGACCTGTATAATTAAGATGGACGTCACAACGGAAAAGGTCAAATATTTGACATCTGACAAAAGTGATTGATGTCCTGTTGTCTCGCTTCACCACTCTTCTCTTCTTCTCTAAAGCGTTGTGCCATCAGTGCCCAGCAGGAGTGGTCAGACCTGACCAGAAAAGACTGACTCTCTGTCATTTAAATCATTGTCAGGGTCAGAAGACATTCCTTTATTATCTGAAGCTGGAAAGGAGCACTTCACATTTCATTTAATAGCCAGTCTACTGGACAGAGAGTAACATGCCTGGCAGATACAAGCTCTGGTCTTCAGGGGTGAAGCTTTGCTGAGACTTTCTGGACGGAATTAACGTGAAACTATTGCTCCCATGGCGTATAGAGGGGTATAAAGCCCCTCAGCATTGAGGAGCTGTGGAGCAGTGGAAGAGCTGTGTTCTCTGGAACGATGGTGGTGGAGCTCCATCCGGTACTTTTGTAGGGAGTTTGGGATGAGATAAGGATCATCCAACATCCTGACCTTACTAACACTCTCATCACTGAATGCAATCAAATCCACACAGCAATGCTCCTCTAAAATCTTTTGGAAGTATCCCAGTATGTATGTTCATATAGTGTAGGGCTAACTATTCTACTCAGAACCTTTGCCTTTACGAAAGAACCCATGAAGAACCTTATTAAGAGTTTGAGACACTTTATTTATAAAGTATTTTAAATATGAACCTATTATTATTAATACGCTGATATTTATGATGCTTAATTAAATATTACTTGAGAGCATATTGGGGACATCGTGGTCAGTCAGGGTAGTCTTGACTTTCAGCCACTGGTTTTAATCACAGATCCTCAAAGCTTTGAGAATTTGAACATAGAACATAAATGGTACAGCACAACTGCTGAGTGTCAGCCCTTCGGCATCGCGCCCTCCCCTTGGTGATTCCAAGCCGCCACCCACAGGCTCACATAAGGACTTTTGTTGTGTTTCCGTTCATGTTTTGAGTTACTGTATTGGTTCAGTGTTTTGGTTCATGCTCGTGTTTGGTTCGGTTCGTTTGTTTTCACATATGTTGCTAGTTTTCCTAAGTTCATTATGTCTTGTTTACTTAATGGTTTTCACTTAAGACTGGGCTCGGACACTCAGACACTGAGCTCCTCGCCGAGAATTGTTAGTTTAGGACCTTGAGGTAGCCCGAGAGGTTCAGGACACGGATCACTGTGTGTTTAGGCCAGCTTCGGTTCTTTGTTCACGTCCTCTAGCGGGCCATCCGGCTATCTTCAGGATTTAGCGAGGTGCTTTTGCATGCTCCCTGGTTTTACTTACGACTCTCGCTCCAGCTAGGCAATCCTCTTCCCTGCTGCGTTGTCAGGTTTGGTTGGCCTAACCATTTATGGTTCAGCGGCTGGTTCCCCAGCTCTCTCCCCCCCTTTTGAGTAGTCTCTGCCCGGTTCTTGCACATCCTTAGTTTCCCCCTTAGTCTCCCCAGGCACTGCCTGTAGGTTTTGTTTATACCCCCCCCCCCCCCGCCCCCACCGCTGGTCTCAGGTGTGCTTTATTTTCGCCCTTTTGGTTGTCTAGTTAGTTGCTTTCCTGTTTATGTCCATTAGTTGCTGTATTACTTGCTTTCATTTGCTCTTTGTATTATTCCCCTTTGTGTTATTAAAGTACTTGCATTGGACCCATCTCTGCGAGTGTTCATCCCTCGCTGTCTGGCCTAACCCGCCATGACACTCTGTTCAGCTCAGCTCTGACTGTCAATATTGTAACCATGACATCATCATAATGACAGGGTCAAAATAATCATTTTAAATAGGAGGGGTAAAGGTTGGATTATACACACCCCAACACAACACATACAACATATCTTCCATTGTGTCTAAGCGTCCACTCGGTCATCGGGAGGTTCCAGGTTAAATCCTTGGTGAACACAATATTTCCTAACACCAAAAGTTGATTATCAGCCTGAAGCAATATCTCATTTAACCCCCTGTCCAAACCAGACAGAACCAAATTAATCCCAACAGCTAATTAACAAGCCCCTCTGGAGTTAATGTGGGGTGTGTTGCAGCAGAGAAAACACTTCAATGAGCAGAGCAGAGGGTACTCAAGAACCAGAGTAAACAACCTGGCGTACCGCAGTCATGCAGGTTACAGAGTCATCGGATACAGCAAGGTTAGGTTAGAATAAAGTTGGTTCATTAGGCATACTAAAACTTTTTGGAGGAGTTTTCAAGTCACTCATGTATAAACAGCTAATCATCAGTGTATTTATATTTTTATATTTTATCTAGTGGCAGCAGTCATTGTCACTAATGTAAATTAACAGGCCTCATCATTAGGTGGAGTTTTACTTGCTCTCTATTTAATGGAGATTGTTTAGGTCAAATTTGAGCAGAATTGTTCAGGAATGGTGTGAATAATAACTCTGCAGGTCTTTTCTAAGAATTTGGATCTCTGAACCTTGCCCAGTTTAAGTTCTAGTCTAGAAAGAACATTGTAAAGTGTCTGTAAATATCAGAACTGGTGCCTAAAGGTCAGAGGTGTTAGCATTTACCAGAGTCCAGGACTTCAATAAGGGACTTCTCGGTACCATCCTTCAGAATGTCCACCAACACTGGGCCTAGAGAAAGTGCTCATCCAGAAAATCCACGCTCTGTTAAAAGAGATGACATTTAGAGGACTTTGCAAAGTTTAATAGGTTGTGGTCACAGATTCATGATGTCAGTGTTGCACTTGTTATAAACCAGTCATAAATCTTGCTAGAAAGGTTGCAGGGGCATTTATCAGCCCAAATGGCATTCGCCTGAACTCAAACAAAATGCATAGAGATTGTAAAGACTGTCTTTTCTCAGTTGTCAGAATGGACCTATACTTCTGAGTCTTTTATACATCAGAAGGATTAACCTATGATTATTAATACGCTGATATTTATCATGCTTAAATATTACTTAGGAGCATATTGGGGGCATTGCGGTCAGTCAGGGCAGTTGACTTCCTGCCACTGGTCTTAATCATAGATCCTTGAAGCTCTGAAAATTTCAAAGTAGAACATAAGTGGTAGAGCACAACTGCTGAGTGTCAGCCCCCTGGGGCGATTCCGAGCCGCCGCCCACAGGCTCACATAAGGACTTTAAGGACTATAGGCAACCCTCTTCCACGCTGCGTTGTCAGGTTTGGTTGGCCTAGCCATTTATGGTTCAGCGGCTGGTTCCCCAGGTCTCTTCACCCCTTTTTAGTAGTCTCTGCGCGGTTCTCGTACATCCTTAGTTTCTACCTTAGTCTCACCAGGCACTGCCTGTAGGTTTTGTTTATATTCCCACTGTTTCCATATCCTGCTCACCCAGCTCAGCTCCCAGAACTAACCTCACCTAAGAATGAGCCAAAGCAGGGCAGATTCAGCTGTTCTGGTCACCGCACTGAATTTAGGGCAATCCGTATTACCTCTGAATGAAAGTGGTACACAACTGCATGCCTACCCTCTTTACACTATGTGTTCAGTAATCTCTAACACACTTGCTTATGTGGTTTCTGACACTGTATAATATAGTAATTGATAAACATGGGCTGACATTTGCACTCCAGTATCCAGTTACGTTTCCTGTTCTCTACATTTGCCTGGGCAAATGATTAGCCCATATATGCCTGGGCTAATCAACTATATTTGGGGTCAAGAGGAACTTTTTTCTTAACTATGGCTTCCTGTAGCTGCTGCCCGCATCAGAGTCAAAACCTTGACACTGGTCTACAAAGCCAAGACTGGACCAGCCAGCCCCTCCATACTTGATGGCAATGGTCAAAAGCCGATCCGCACCAAGAGCCCTTCCAGCTTCAAGTACGGCTCGGCTCGACCCGCCATCCCTCAAAATCCGCGAAAGACAAGCGTCCAGACTTTTATCTGTCCTGCACCGAAGTGGTGGAACGAACTTCCCCTGGGTGTCCGAACAGCAGAGTCCAACGCTCGCTGTCTTCAAACCCAGACTGAAGACCCTCCTCTTCTGAGAGGACTCAGGCAAAGAGAAGAGTATTATGCTCACCTTATTGACTTGTGCTTAGTAATGTCTAAAGCTTAGAGGTATCTTTGAACTATTAGTCTATTCTAACTAGCTGAGGGTTTTCTTGGGTAAATAGCAAAGCACTTTTGTAAGTCGCTCTGGATAAGAGTGTCTGCTAAATGCCTTAAATGTAAATGTAAATGTTAAGATCTCACCACTCTGCATTTGTCTGTAAGTAGCAAGTGGTCTTGTACATGGAGGTCCAGGAGCTACACATTAGCACTAATGCCTAATCCAAGCGATAGAATCAGACATAGGATGTTTATTGCTGATGCCCAGTTTGTTATTTGTCCTTCTTGGTAAAGTAGGAGGGCCCCTGCTGACCCTGCATGACCACATGCAATTATAAACAAACCTGACAAGCAATAAAGCCAGAGTTTTATAATGATATAAAAAAAGAGTGACTTTCCATATATCTATAAGTACAATATTATTCTACTAACCTTTCCTGCAAAGGCTCAAGAAGTTTGGGCCGCCTCTTGACATCCTCATTAACTCCTAGAGACACACCACAGAGAGCATCTTCATGGGCTGTTTCACTGTCTGCTATGGCAGCTGTGACCACAGGGCCTTCAGAGAGTGAGGACAGCTGAATCCATCATAGGCAGAAAACTCTCAGCCTTACAGGACATCTATCTGTCACAATGCCTAAGGAAAGCCCGCAACATCAGGTCGGAAAGTCACCCAGCACACAGCCTGTTTATTATACAGCCGTCCAGCAGGTATTGCAGGATCCAGTGTAGATCGAGCAGGCTAATGAACACTTTCTACCCACAGGCTATCAGGCAACTCAACAAGTCATGAAGCAGCGAATTCAACCCCAATATCCTTGTCAACCTGTCACTCTATTAAATGACTGTTATAGAAAGAGTCATCTGGCCACTTTCATTAACACTTATACGCTGTATATAAGTGGCAATTCTGCTATGTCCTCTGAGGCAGTTTACACCTTGTATTAGCAGCGGTTTCGGCGATCACGTTCAGATTCGCTGATGGATTATCCGTATTAAAGCTTGAGCAAAAAGATTAGTTCTGGACCTGTATTCCAGAGTTGAGGGGCTTTATAAGAGAAAGCTCCTCCCCCAGCATTGATGTTTCGAAAGCGTGGAACTGACAGAAGGCCAGCATCCTGTGAACAAAGTGAACGTGACGGGTTGAATGGTTTAAGACATTCCCCAAAATACTGTGGGGCCAAACCGTTGAGCGATTTATACGCCAGAAGGATTATTTTAGAATAGAACTAATACTAAGGACCACGTAAAAAGCCAGGTGTAAACACCATAAAATTAAACACCTCATTCTAAAAAGCTCAAATACTTCTAGCAAAGTACCACTACTGCAATGTCAGAAATGTGTTCCTTCTCTTCATATAGACCAACTCCATATACATAATGTCTATGGATTTAGAATGGGACATCAAAACACTCCTGTAGGTGTAATGTGTAGGTATCCCAATACTTTTGTCCATGCAGTGCGTACATAGTAGTTTCATACATAGAACACTCTTGTTTTATATATTACTATATGTGCTAAGGGACATTGATGTGACCCTGCACTTGTCAGCTTAGTCCTCATTCCTCAGATTTTTAATATAAAAAATGTCTCAAATACACACACACACACACACACACACACACACACACACAACACTACACCCCACAAAGTCTTAGGCAGTACTAAAAGGGAACTTGTTGTGATTGGCTGTCCTGTATTATGTCGCATTTAGAAATCAGCTTGACCTGAAATACTTCGGTGTGAGTGGGTGTAGCTACTGTAACTGCTATAGGCTGAGAGGTGAGATGTAAATATTATATATATATATATATAATATATAATAATATTTCATATATAATAAAATCTTTTTAAATCTTTTTAAAAAAAATATATTTATTTTTTATCTCTTTGTTTATCTCATTTGAAGCTGTTTCCTTTCCTCCTTTTTTAATAAATCAATATATCAAGTTTGATTGGATTTAAGGACAGGGCTAAATTAATACCAGTGGTTATTTTTCCTGACCTTGCCCTGTAATTATGTGCACACACGTCCAGAGACAAGCTGTGCCTGATTTGACCGTCAGTGTGGAGATTCATCCAAATGATTGATTCTCAAAGGGGAGAGATGCAGCTAAGCCACTTCCATCTTCTAGACACTCTCCAAAAGTACTGGAACACTGATCACTTCACACCCCCACTCCTAATCCCACCCAATCCCTCATTCTGTTCCCGGATCCCCTTTAAAGCCATCACACCATTAAAAGTCTACTTACAGTTACATCATCACTTCTGACCCGCCGCTTATTTAAACCTGCACAGCAATTCTGCTCAGCGTCCGGATTCTCAGCGTCCAGGCTGGTTAAGGTTGCTCTAATAGAATGAGAGAAACACCGGAACCCAAACCTTTAGCATCTCGCTGTTGTCCAATGAAAAACAGGTATCTCCATGGTCTTCGTTTTTAGTTTTCTCCATTCTTTGAACCCTGTAGCTGTTCTGTGCTCTGTGTCAATATTTCTGGATGAATGGACCAGGAGACTCACGTTCTTCAGCCAATCACCTTTCAATGTGACTCGTAATACAGTGGTGAGCCAATGTAGTGTTAGGAGTCTTGTCCAAGGACCAGACCGGGAATCGAACCCCAGTATCTCAAATGGTGCGGTACCTCGCTGGCCAGTAGTGGTACTATCTGTTGCGCCACACCAACCAACGGTCCCGACGAATGCCCAGGGGTAGGCTCCACCCCCTGCCTCAAAGTTCGTCCGGATGGTGCAAGGCCTGGGCTGATGACAGGGCCAATGCCAAAGACAATCAACAGCTCTAACTTGTTAACAACTGTGCCGTCTCGTTCACTGTCAAGAAGAAATTGCCTTTAATGAGGCGTTTACTGCCTCATGTCTTCAGAGTCTTCTGGTAGAAATCTTTCTACATTGTCTTCCAATGAAAGTTAAAAAAGGCTTTTGTCTGCTCCTGTAGTTGTTTTGGATATACATTGTTTTCACTGGACAGTGATGATATGAAAACAGTGAGGCCTGGTTGCATAATGTACATTTCATTGGTTTTAAAAGTTTAATGAACGTTTAATGAACGTATTTTTTAACAAAATTCAACTTCTGAGATCTGAAGACGAAGAAATATTAATTGAATTTAGAATTTATTAGAATTGAATTTAGAATTGAAATTAAAAGTGTAATTATATAAATTGAGTTGATTGATTAATTATATAAAGTAAATATCATCGAACAATGATCAGCAAACTAAATGGATTATGTATATTATATATATATATATATATTATATATATACCATTTCCATATATATATGAAAAAAATTAGACCACTTAATTTATTTTCTTAAATCTGCATCTCTACGGCAACCGTTTAATTCCAGACATTTCATCAAACAGATCTGAGTTATCTGAATCTGCAGACTATGAACAGCATAAAGTCCCAACAGCAATGTGAAAGACAAGTGGAGAGCCGGCCGAGACAGGAGAGCTGTGATTGGCCCGAAGAGGTTATTTCATCATAGTGATTTCTAAATGATCTCAAAGTTCAGATATTAGTACTGTGTTTAAATCTGAAAAATAACTTCTTTACATTATAATTATTATAATCATTTATTTACATTATTTCAGCAGCTGTTTTTGGTTTATGAAATATAATGCAAATGTTAATTTTCCTTAAATAGACTGCTTATAAATAGTAACTGTATATATATATATATATATATATATATATATATATATATATATATTATATATATATATAGTTATAGATATACATAGAGGGATTAATAACTACCACATACTTCAGTATTACCGCAGGAGGAGGAGGACATCTCTAGAGTAGACGCTTAGTGTGCTGTGTGCTGCAGGGGTTGGAGGGGAGTGAGGATGAGGGTATTCTGGGTGAGGGTTGTGGTCAGGGATGATTCGAGGTTGAGGTTAGAGATTAGCCGACACTTCCACACACAGCTCTGCATGCAGATATCACACTCCCGCTCTCACGGCACCGTATGCGACCTTATTCTTTAGGAAGCGTTTTAGTCCTTAATGAACTCTCACATTTTACCACCATTCAATTCAACTACACTGTGAATGTGTCCAAAAGTTTGTGGACATCCCATATGATGAATGCATTCAGTGGGCTTTAGGTTGCACCCTTTGCTGACACAGATGTGCAAATAGTCCCTGAACCTATTGGCACCATGCTGCCTGATGCCAGGTGTGGGCTAGTAGAGGGGTATGAAGCCCCCCACAGCAGCATTGAGCTGTGGAAGAACTGTGTTCTCTGGAATGATGGTGGTGGTGAAGCTCCATCCAGTACTACAACTTTTGGGATGAGTTGGGGATGTGGTGGAGTTGTGATCATCCAACATCCTGAGCGTACTAATGCTCTTGTCGCTGAATGCAATCAAATTCTAGCAGCCATGCTTCTCCTAAATCAACATTTCAACATCTAGATATGATCAGCACCTACCTACACAGCTCATGTCCCAGTTTCACTGCTGTAGCTGGTAAAGAGGCTTTCAGGTGTGAGGCTACATTGCGTGGGTACTGATGGATGGCTTTTCAGAGTCCACACACAGTATTGTGAGCAGGCCCCATAGATGAGATATACTGGATATACTGGATATACTGGCCAAGATTCATAAACCGCACCGGCAGATCTACAGTGACGTTAAGAGCGAATGTCGCCATGGTAATGTTCTCTGTTCATAAATAAGAATTACCAGCTGTCTTACCAGATGTGAGATTTCCATTAAATCTGCCGCTACTGTTCGTTCTCCTTACTCTCGTTTTTTGCCGTTAGCAATTCATAAATCACAGCATCACTGTCAACCTGGAAAAAAGATATTCTGACATTTGATACCATGCTGATTATGTTTAGTTCTGTTGCTTATTAGTTTCTGTATTTCACCGAACAGCTTGTCATCTTCCATTAGAATGGGTCTGTGGAAAGTTTTGGTTTGTTTTATATTTACATTTAAGGCATTTAGCAGACGCTCTTCTAAGAAGAACCTCAGCTAGTTTAAATAGACTAAAAATTCAAAGCTCCTCTAATCTTAGACTCGACTAAACACAAGTCAATATGGAGACCATAATACTCTTCTCTTCGCCTGAGTACTCTCAGAAGAGGAGGGTCTTCAGTCTGCGTTTGAGGACAGTGAGTGTTGGACTCTGCTGTTCGGACACCCAGGGGAAGTTCGTTCCACCACTTCGGTGCAGGACAGTAAAAAGTCTGGACGCTCATCTTCCGTGGATCTTAAAGGATGGCGGGACGAGCCGAGCAGCTATAGGAAGGCAGTGAAGAGAGAACACAGCAGTGGAGGAGGAGCTGAACGACCCGACCCGTGCCGCTGCATTCTGGATAAGTTGCAGAGGTCTGATGGTGCGCAGAGGGAGACCAGCCAGATGAGAGCTGCAGTAGTTAAGTCTTGAAGTGATGAGAGACTGAACAAGCACCTGGGCGACTCTCTAGAGAGCAAGGGTCGAATTCTCCAAATGTTGTAAAGGAGGAATCTGCATGACCGAGTTTTGAGCTCTGATCATTAATATTTACAACCTTATTAACATTTATAATAATATTTATTATTATTATGGCAAATTGACCCTTAATTGCACATTTGGGGGTGGGGGGGTATTGCACATTACACATTGTATTGTTTACAATACGGGGCCTAGATTCCAACCTGAGTCCCACATGGGTATATTGGCTGGGTAGTAGATGAAAGAGAACAAACTACAAAACAAAAAAACTCAAACACCTGTTATTCCTCCTTGAAAAGACCACCCAGAAGAACCAAAACAGAGCTGGGAAACGGGCCAATTCCAAAACCCCAAAACTGTTACATCACAGTCTTGACTCATTTTATTTACACTCTCAAAATTTACATTAATCTCCACTCACTAGAGAAAACCCTGGTCAAAGCTGGGAGAATATGATGGTGTTGATACTGGAGAGCAGCTCATCACCTCCAGACTTTTTGCGAATTATGGGAAAAATGGGTTGCTATGGAAACCAGGTCCTTTAACCATGCCTTCTTTCAGTGCCAGCATCTGCAGAAGGGGAGCTCAAACTCTGCAAGAGTTTGGGAAAAGCAGGGAAAGCGAGCGAGCATCAGTGCTAGGCCAACAGCTAACCCATTTACCACCATTTACCACCATCTGTCTGGCCGTCTGTCTGATTGTCTGTCTGCTCCCTTAAAAACAACACTGGAGAACAATCTCAGACTAGAGCTAACCACACACCGGAAGGGGAACTGCATGAGGAGGACAAACCCACTTAAATAAGCTTAAAAACTGCATCTGAGCATTTTTCATCCCAAGCAAGGTCACATACACTATATTTCCAAATGTTTATGGACACCCCTTCTAATGAATGAATTCAGCTTTTAAGTTGCACCTATTGCTGACACAGATGTGCAAATGCACACACAGCTTGTCTAGTCCCTGTAGAGAAGAAGTACTGCCAATAGAATAGGACTCTCTGGAGCAGATCAACATCATGACCCTATTGGCTCCATGCTGCCTAATGCCAGGCGTGGGCTAGAGGGGTATAAAGCCCCCCAGCATTGAGGAGCTGTGGAGCAGTGGAAGAACTGTGTTGTCTGGAATGATGGATGGTGGAGCTCCATCCAGTACTTTTGACCATTGGTGGTGAACTTAGCAATGCTTCTCCAGAATCTAGCAGAAAGTCTTCTTTTCTGGACAGTAAAGAGGGTTACTCCAACAAAAGCTGGGTACCTTTTTAATGGCCTTGACTTCAGAAGAAACACTGATTATGCAGGTGTCCTAATTAAATTCTCCATAGCAGTTGAGTTTTATAAAGCAGGCATTCAGTCTAGATCCTCTTAAGGTCCTCTTTAGTCTTAAGGTCATGCCACTCGCTAAGGTCATTATTGCAGCAAATTTACATTATGGATTATGAACGTTCTCAGCTTTGACAGCATCAATGCATGGATATCTCCAACGAGACATTTCATAAAATACGGACGCCCTTCTTTAACCTCTATTGATGTTTTTGACACTGTAATAGGTCTTGGCCTGAAATCATTTAATCAGATCTTTCAGAAAGACAGAAGAAAGAGGACCAGCAATCAGAGAGTCCACAGCCCTTCTATATCAGTGCAATCCTGCAGCGTTAACAGCTCCTCCAGTGTGGCCTTGAAGGCCGAGCTGTACGTGTGTTATCTCTCCTCTCCGGCCTTCAGGCGGCCTATAAAACCCACCCGGCAGCATCAGCACCTCGCCGTCTCACACACTGAGAGAATGCTGCCGGCTGTGGCCAAGCTGTGCTGTGGAATCTCCTACCCACACTTACGGAGCATGACAGGTACCCTCACCCTCCTCACATAATCCTCCACACACACAAACACACGGCAGGCTGCCTCTGCTGGGCTTTCAGAGTAAATTCCCTCACATGCAGATGGGGTTACAGTAGACAGCAAGTGCAGGCGAGAGAGCAACCAGGGGCATAGCTTCAGGGGGGTCTGCTGGGGCCAGGTCCGGCCTAGATCTGTAAATGCTCACCGATGCCAATGAAAGATATCGTAAATGGTGCTGGATGCACTGATTGCAAATCTCTAATGCTTGGGAAGTGTCCACCACTGTCCATCATGTACCATTGTGTACCAAAGCGGTCACATATGTACAGTCTCTAAACAGATAAAGCAGCTGAACATGAATCCAGTAAAAAGGAGAAACAAGAGCTTCTCAGAAAGAAAGTAGTGAGATCTTTTCGGTGAGCTAGTCTGAAGAACAGAGCTCGGTTCCTCCAGGGTTCTCCTGGACGCCCCCCAGTCCAGCCAGCACAGCGTGGAGCATCAGCATCAGCAGCAGCAGCAGTAGCAGCTCACCTGATTTACCATCATTAAGCCCTGATTTACCATCAAACCAGGTGTTGATCTGAGGAGAACTCTAAATAATACTAGACTCCATGAGAGAGGAAAACTTTGGAGATGTTCTAATGATGAACACAGTGATGGAGAACCACCTCCACCTTCTGTAGGAGTTTTAATATTAGTGTTTATTCTAATATTTTTTGGTGTTTTATTGAGCAGACACATCTAAACACATCTCAAGGCAGTAAGTGTTGCCTAGTCCTGGTATATATATATATATATATATATATATATATATACACACACACACACACACACATATACATATGTAATTCTGGAGACTCTTTCTAAAAAATGTTATTTTTGTCACAAGTCGAGGTTTTTATATATTCACTCAACACAAGTTTTCACTGTTGAATGAAATTTTTTGGAAATGTATTAATTAAATATATAAATTAAATATTACTCAAATTTCACAAATACAATAAATGTAAAATATTTCTAGTAAAGCTAATAATAAAAACGTTCTGGCTGAAAGCACCATTTTGTAGAATTTGCACCTTAAAACAGCAGCTTCAGCTTCATTGTTCTACTGACTGTAACAGGGAGAATAGCATCTCTACCCCTGGTTATTCCCGAATCCGCACTCTGCTAACTGCACAAACATACCTCAGGTTCAGCCAGCAGGACAACATATATCCAGAAATGCATGGCACTGTGAAACTGTCAAATTACAGAAATTTACACAAATATAACTCTACCGCTTCAGTCCACATACTTCTTTCCTGTTCAGCTTGTCCAGAAAGACATGTATCAAAGCACAGATACCACTGTAATTCCACTTCCAGACTGTAGAGGGAGCCCAGGAGCAAGAAATACCACTTCTCACAGTGATGATCAGTCAATTCATCGCATCTGCGTCATTCACGTAAGCAATTCAGGCTACCACCTGTGTGATTTCAGCCAATAGAAGTGCCTATCTATGAAGCCAGGTAGACCAGCCTTGTGAAGGACAATGTAGCCCACTGGTGCCACCGGATTCGTGACCCCTGCCCGATTTGTGCCGAGCATGCGGAAACATACTAGGGTTTAAAAGACTTCTATAGAAGCTGAAGTATAAACTGAAGCTTTTTACTCCAGTAAAAGTGTAAAAGTACTGGTTTCAGAACCACTTCAAGTAGAAAAGTAAAAGTAATGGAAGGAAAACAAAGGCTGAAAGCTTAGGCCGCGCCACAGGGGTCTATAGTGCACTATAGAATTAAAAAAAATAAATTACTCCAGTAAAGTTTAGATAAATAACGAAGTATTTGCTTGCAGGAATGGCCCTGATGCAATGGAATGACTGATGATCACTAGGAAAAGTGGTTTTGCTCACCTAAGTGCTGCTATTTAAAAATGCTAGATCGCTACAGGCAGTTAGAAGTTCAGTTAGCAGCTGTTAGCGAGCGAGACTGTGAAGCTCCACAGCTCATTCATTACAGTCATTTGGCAAATAAGCCGGTCATGCATAGTACAGGTACCAGCTTAGCCTTGAGACTGCTCAGTCTCATCACCTGATCTGATGTAGCTGGGCGGGTGAGACTAGGCTAAATGTAGTGCAAAGAGATACAGAAATATGGCAGGCTGGGCTAAATGTCAACCCCAGAGAGATGAGCCACTCCTACATGTCCATCACCTCCAAAACAAACAGGACCGACTAACCAGCAGCAGGACTTCAGCCTGCAGGCCAGAGCTGTGTCCAAACATGTCCCTGAACCACGGTAAACGCAGGATTAGTGTCCAGCTAAGCTAATAAAGCTAATGTGCTCTCAATTAACTTTCCATGGCCTGATCAATAAATCAATGCAAGTGAATGAATACATGAATACATTAATGAACCTAATTAGAATATCATTAAGTAGCCTGTAAATGGAAGCAGGAGGTAGATGTTTCTAATAAAGTGGCCAGTGAGTGAAAGTACAGGGTAGGGGTTTCTAATAAAGTGGCCAGCGAGTGGAAGCACAGGGTAGGGGTTTCTGATAAAGTGGCCAGTGAGTGAAAGTACAGGGTAGGTGTTTCTGATAAAGTGGCCAGTGAGTGAAAGTACAGGGTAGGGGTTTCTAATAAAGTGGCCAGCGAGTGGAAGTACAGGGTAGGTGTTTCTAATAAAATGGCCAGCGAGTGAAAGTACAGGGTAGGTGTTTCTGATAAAGTGGTCAGTGAGTGTGTGTTTATTTTATTGGCTGTTTCAGGGCTGCAGCGTGTGGCTGTTGCTGCACAGAGGCACCGAATGGGTCAGATGCCCTTGCCAGCCTGGGCCAGTTGTGTGAGATGGTCTTGGTGTAACAAGAGTGAGGGTGAGTCTGTGACCCACCAACCCTCAGTACCCCCTCAGTACCCCCTCAGTACACCCTCAGTACACCCTCAGTACACCCTGAGGACATATTTAAACGAGTGTAAATGGTACGGCATTACATGATTAATTAGATACGGGTCATTGTTTGATGGTTATGGTCCACAGAGAGTGAGCAGGTGGTGGGGCAGCTTGACCATGCAAAGGAGATGGACCTTTCCTACCAGCTTCAGGGGCAGCAGGCTCTGCAGAGAGCTCTGGAGATTGCGTGGGACGCAGACGGATGGAGCATGGAAACGAACGAGGTCATTCTTCTTCTTTACAAATCTTCTGTATTTCGCCTCCACAGACACACAGAGTTTCCAGAGTGCTGTGGCTGTTGTCTGAGCTTCAGACTAGGCCAGAATAGCCTCCGCCTCATGTAGCATAATGCGTGCTAAGGAACACCCACGCACACACACACACACACACACACACACACACACACACACACACACACAGTCACAGGTTCAGTGTTCATTACTGCAGTGTGGGCCTGATTGCCGGATTGTAATTGAGGTGTGGGTGTCGTTACATGAATAGTTCAGTCAGTCATATTTGCACAGTTCATCCACCCAGGTTTACATCAGCATACCCTCGACCAATCACAAGGCTATCATGCCTACGCCCTCACTTCAAGTCTGATCAACCAGGCCAGCTAAGGCCTGAGCCGGGCCCAACTAGGGGAGCGGCTGCCCAGTGCGCCCTGTCGCCCCTCACATCTGGTGCACCAGGTGTCTCTCAACTGTAATGCAAATTGTAGAGGCCGCCAGACGGGAGGGGCGACTGGGTTCACGGGGCAGACGTTCCCCTAGTTGCACCTTGAGCATGTAGCTATACATGGCTGGGCTGGTAACTCGGTTCCGGATATCAGAACCTCAGTAAGCACCTAAAGATCTGTGACATCACAACCGTAGTTCAAAGTGAAAAGCTAAAAAAAAAAAACAACATCTGTCTCAAGGCGGTGTGTGTTGCCATGGTAACGTGAACAAATTTTGTTGGTCAGGACCACGCCCAGACCCAGACAGTTTAAATAAGCATTAAATAAACACTTCTCTAAATACACCCCAAAAATCATGCTATAGTGTTGCTTAGTGATATCTTGGCTATCTTGCTGGTAGGTGGTTGCTATGATATCTCAGGTGGTTGCTCTGGTATTGTTAACTGATAACTGAACCATATTGCTGCTAAAGGGTTGATGGGTAGTTCTAATTATAGAGTTGCTTAATGGCTTTTATGATGCTGCATGTTGGTGGTGTTGCTAGATAGATGTTCCTATGGAGTTGCCCAGTATAGGCTGCTATAGCAACCACTTAGAAACAGAAATTTGTGGTTACTTAAGTCTCTGTTTCAGTGTGTCATGTTCTACATAAAAAAACCCCTCCAGGTCTTTGTATGCTCATAGCTCAGCGCATGACTGCAGAAACATGAGGACCAGGTGCGAATGATCAATGACTTTATGATCAGATTGATCTAAACCGATTAGCTGGAACAGAAGCAGCTGTTCAGAGGGAATACAGCTGGGTGGATGTAAAAGCTCCAGTGTAAAACTACAGAAGCAGAACTTCACACACCAAACATGACTTGGCTGCTCAACTTTTGGGGGAAAGGGGCGGGCAATTATGCAAATTTAATTTATTCGCTAAGCTTTAATCTTTCTGTTTATTTTCTGAAACCTGATTTGCAGTTTAAGTTTAAAATCAGTTAAAAATGAACTGAAAACATACCCAATCTCTGCAGGAGAGCGGAGACGCCATCTACAGCAAGGTTCTCCACGGCAACCGCAAGGTATTCAGGCTGGAGGCGGAGCTGGAAGCTTCACCCGAGGAGCTGTATGACGTTTTGTTTGCGAAGGTGGAGGAGATGCACCAGTGGAACCCTAACATCAAACAAATCAAAGTAAATAACTGCACAAACTCACATACACGCATACACCAATTGGCCACTTTATTAGAAACCCCTACCTTCTGCTTCCACTCACTGGCCACTTTATTAGAAACCCCCATCCTCTATTCCCACTCCCTGGCCACTTTATTAGAAACCCCTACCTAGTGCTTCCACATACTGGCCAATTTATTAGAAACCCCCACCCTCTACTTCCACTCCCTGGCCCCCAACATGTGCTTCCACATACTGGCCATTTTATTAGAAACATCAAACCTTGTGCTTCCACCACTGGCCACTTTTTTAGACACTCCTACCCTCTACCTTTACATCCTGGCCACTTTATTAGAAACACCTACCTTGTGCTTCCACCACTGGCCACTTTATTAGAAACGCCTACCTTGTTCTTCCACTCACTGGCTACTTTATTAGGAACACTACCACGATCGCTACCGTCCTGGTATTATTGGGGTGGTGGTCTCAGCACATCAGTAACAGTAGCTCTATGGTCAGAAACAGACCCCTGATGAAGGTCTAGAGAATGGCCTACACAAGCCAAACTGAGCGCTAACAGATGGGCTACAGTCTCAAACAGAACACCACCAGCAGGTGGAGCTACGAGAAAGTGGGTTCTGATGAAGTGGCCAGTACAAATCCAACCTGACAGGCCGTGGCAGTGCAGGGGTTATCCTGCTGTAACCCCCACTTCCCCACCTGCCCACCTGCCGGGCTGAGCTGAGTCAGGCTGGTGGGAGAAGGATAATCGATGAGCTCTGCAGCTCTGTGGCCCTACATTTAGTTTCTTTACTCTGCTAGTCAGCCAGTCAACCCTTTCAGCTCCTTCCTTTAACAAACTCTCATTTAATATTAATATATCCAGAGAGCCGACAGCGCTACGTCTACTTCTGCATGTTTGTTTAGCGTGAAAGCTGAAGTCTCCTCATCTAGAAACACTCTACTCCAAGATTCTGACTGAGAGAGTTTAGAGTACCATGCACAACACTATAAAGCAAGAATGTCTGCCTTCACAATGCCAGGTTTCATAATTCACTATAATAAACAAAATGGACAAAAGTATTGGGATGCCTGCTCATTCACTGCTTCTTCTGAAATCAAGGACATTAAAAAGAGTTGCTTTTGTTGGAGTAACTGTGGCATCTCTACTGTCCAGAGAAGAAGACTTTCCACTTGATTTTGAAGTAGAGTATTGCTGTGAGGATTTGATAGCATTCCACAACAAAAGCCTTCATGAGGTCAGGAAGTTGGATGATTGATCACTACCCACCTCATCATCCCCAACTCATCCCATCCAAAAGTACTGGATGGAGCTCCACCACCGTCATTCCAGAAAACACAGTTCTTCCACTGCTCCACAGCTCCTCAATGCTGGGATGCTTTATACCCCTCTAGCCCACGCCTGGCATTAGGCAGCATGGTGCCAATAGGTTCATGATGTTGATCTGCTCCAGAGAGTCCTATTCTATTGGCAGTACTTCAATACAAGGACTAGACAAGCTGTGTATGTGTGTGTGTTTGCACATTTGCACATCTGCGTCAGCAATGGATGCAACGTAAAGAGGCGAAATGCATTCATTAGAATGGGTGTCCACAAACATTTGGACATGTAGTGTATCTTATTAAAACCTGCAATGACCTTTGGGGAAAAACACACCTTATGAGGTCATAGACTTTTAAAGCAGTATGAATGTGACTGTAATGAGGAATTATACTGGCTAAGTTATTAAATATTCCATCTGATACATAATAAATACATTTAGAATTTGTTATGAACACAGGACTCATACGAAGTGTCATCTAATTGGTTGATGAGGATTTCAACATGATACATTTGAAGGTTAAATTTTAATTCAAGACTGAAATATGTATGAAAAGCTTGTTAGCGTGAAATGCTAAATTCTATTTGAATAAGCTGGAAAAATTTTACAGCATCTTCAATCTAATTAATATATTCAATTATGGGATTGTACGGAAATTATTAATACCATGCATTAAAAGTCCAACATTATTTTTATATAAATCAGAAAAGTGAATTTCTTAAAAACGCAGCTCAGTCAGATTGGTATGGCATCCTGGTTTCTAGGTTGTTGCTATGGTATTCTTGGTGGGGCACTTCTTTGCAGTAGCTAGGATGTTGCTTTGTAGTTGCCATGTTATTGCAGGTGGCTGCTTAAGTGTCCCAGATTGTTGTCAAATGGGTGCAATGGCGTTGCTAGGTGGTTTCCATGGTATACCAGGTGGTTGCTTGGGCAGTTGCTATGGTGTCGCTAATGTGTTTCTTGGTGGGTGTCACGGTACACCATGTGGTCTGGTAATTCAGGTTGCTAAAACGTTGTAGATGGTTCCTAAAGTGCCTCAGGTCGTTGTTAAAAAGTTTGGATAAATGGTGATAGGGCGATTTGTTGTTTTTGTAGTTGCTATGGTATTTCAGGTGGTTGCTCAGGTGTTGCCAAGTGGTCGCTGTGGTTGCCCATGTGGTTGGCTGGGTGTTACTGGTGTATTTGTATCATTGTGAGATTAAAAGGGTTCAACTGTTGCACCACAATCATTCCTATGGGACAAATTGACTCATTAGATTTGAATTTATTATACAATTAAATAGTGAATAATAATTATATTATTTTATGATTTATTATATTATTTACTTACTTCTACTACTAAGCCAAATTCCATCTGTGTCTGTCACAAATGGTCAATGTGGTTGTTTAATGTTTTAATGTTTAATATATTTTTTTTAAAGTTTTTTTATGTTTGAATGTTTTTTTGTTTTTAATGTTTTTTAATTGTTTTGTTTGAATGTTTTAGTTTTTTTAATGTTTTAATGTTTTTAATGTTTAATATTTTACATTTTTTTATGTTTTAATGTTTTAGTTTTTTTTAATGTTGTTAATGTTTTTAATGTCAATGTTTTCAAATATTTTTTATTGTTTGTTTTTTATTTAATGTTTTTTTATGTTGTAATGTTTTTTTATGTTTTTTAATGTTTTACTTTAATGGTTTTTATTAACATTTTTTACTACTACCACTATTTACTATAAATCCGATTTAAAATCTTGTGTAGTTTTATGATGAATCATTTAAAATATTAAAATGTTCAGCCATGTAAAAGCAGCATAGGTACAGTTTAATGTCCCTCTATTATTATTCATTTACTGTCACTTATCAAAATCTCCAGACTGTTGACAGAAGCGAATGTGGTTCATCGTAAGGTGTGTTTATTCACCTGCAGTCTAGAGAGGCCGGTAATCCAGTGACATTTCAGAACGTGCTCAGCTGTGTTGACTTTCAGAAGCATGCCTTATGGGAATCCTTTCAGCACAGAACGCTTCATCAATGGACTCTGCATTACAGATCCTGAAACACATAGGGAAGGAAACCATGGTAACGCATGAGGTGTCGGCGGAGACGGTGGGGAATCTGATTGGTCAGAGGGACTTCCTGAGCGTGAGGCATTCGTTAAAGACGGAAGAGTGCATTTACCTCGGCGGAGCTGCCACCCACCTGGAGGCCTTCCCTCCCCAGCCCGGATTCGTCAGGTACCGTACAATCCATCTAAATGTGCTCACACACACACACACACACACACACACCTTGATATAGTGTCTAAGTAGACAGAAGCACACACTAGGTGTTTCCAATAAAGTGGCCAGTGAGCTGAAGCACAAGTTGGTGTTTCAAATAAAGTGGCCAGTTAGTGGAAGCACGCGCTAGGCGTTTCCAATAAAGTGGCCAGTAAGCAAAAGCACAAGGTAGGTGTTTCAAATAAAGTGGCCAGTGAGTGGAAGCACGCGCTATGCGTTTCCAATAAAGTGGCCAGTGAGCTTAAACACAAGCTAGGGGTTTCTAATAAAGTAGCCAGTGAGCAAAAGCACAAGGTAGGTGTTTCTAATAAAGTGGTCAGTTAGTGGAAGCATGCGCTATGCGTTTCCAATAAAGTGGCCAGTGAGTGGAAGCACAAGGTAGGGGTTTCTAATAAAGTGGCCAGTGAGTGGAAGCACAAGGTGGGCGTTTCTAATAAAGTGGCCAGTGAGTGGAAGCACGCGCTATGTGTTTCCAATAAAGTGGCCAGTGAGCTTAAACACAAGGTAGGGGTTTCTAATAAAGTGGCCAGTTAGTGGAAGCACGTGCTATGCGTTTCCAATGAAGTGGCCAGCGAGTTGAAGCACAAAGTAGGTGTTTCTAATAAAGTGGCCAGTGAGCTGAAGCACAAGTTGGTGTTTCTAATAAAGTGGCCAGCTAGTGGAAGCACGCGCTAGGCGTTTCCAATAAAGTGGCCAGCGAGTTGAAGCACAAAGTAGCAGTTTCCAATAAAGTGGCCAGCGAGTTGAAGCACAAAGTAGCAGTTTCCAATAAAGTGGGCAGTAGGCTCAGAGGTTCATCACATCACACATGACATCATTACCTCCCAGCTGACTGACCGGACTTGACACCTTAAAATCCGAACTCTAAAGCCATCAAGGGCTCAACTGAACAGAAGGATCAGTGCTCCTCAGATATCCACGCTAAGTGAGGACGGTGTGGAGAGTTATTGGAGAGTCTGTCTGTGTGTTTGCAGAGCTGAGGACGGCCCTACATGCATCATAATCCAGCCTTCACCTGACTGCACAGGCAAAAGCAGGTTTACTTGGCTCCTCAACATGGATGTGAAGGTATGTCTGGAGAGCTTCAGCAGTGTCCAGTTCACTTCACTTTAACAGGCTGGACTGCAGGCTAGAGCAGCTAGTCCATCTAACTAAGCTAAGGTTACCAGTTTAAGTATAGGGTATGCTTTCGCCTGGTTGACCAACTCTTAGCATCAAGGCTATGCTAACTTAGCCTAGGTAAGCTAAGAGTGGTTAGATCCACTACATTTACATTGAACACATTTAGCAGATGTTCTTCTTCAGAGCGCCTTACAAAACTGCTTCTTCACTGTTCACTGTTCTTAGCTAGTTTGTATCAGCTAGGATCTAAAAGAACCCTCTAAGCTTAGATACTACTAAATACAGAAGTCAGTACTGAGGCAAGTCAGGCAAGTTTTCAACACTGTGATGGTGATCTCAAAAAGCTGTGTTTTGCCCATCTGCACGAAAAGTGCGAAAACAGAGGTGACAGAAATCTGCATCTCTGTCATGGTGGGTTAGGCCAGAGACAGAGGGATGAACACTCACAGAGATGGGTCCTAAGCAAGAAGGAAAATTATTAACAAAAATGATTAATTAATTAATATTAATTGTTAATTATTAAGAAAACTCAAGATAACACAAGGGGGCAAACTACGGCAAAAGAAGCAGCAGCTACAGGGCATAAAGGTGAACACAACACAAACTTGACCAACAAGAGGGCGAAAACAAACACACCTGAGACTGGAGGGCTCTGGGAGGTGAGCTAAGGAGACGGGCAGGCAACGGGGGGAAAACTAACGAAAACCTGCAGGCAGAGCCTGGGGAAACCAGGGGGGAACTCAAGAAGCGCTAGACCGGCACTGAGACTACTTATAAGGGGGGGAGAGAGCTGGGGGACCAGCTGCAGAACCAAAAACGGCTATGCCGACCAAACTTGGCACTGCTGCTTGACTCGCATAGCTGGAACGAGAGTCACTGGTATATCTTGACAGAGAGCGAGCGAGCCCTCAGCCTCGCTGAGTCCTTGAATGGCCGGGTGGCCTTAACACACCGTGAGCAGAAACAGGAACCCCTCGGGCTGCCTCAAGGTTCCAAAAAATGAAATTCTCGGCGTCTAACTAAGACGTCAATGCTCCTTAAGTACCCCCAGCCTCAGGTGAAACGCATGTACCGAACGAGGGACAATGAACAATCAAAACGAGTCTCTGAATCGACACACATGAACGAAAATACAACCGAAGTCCTTATTTGGGCCTGTGGGCGGCGGCTCGGTATTGCGCCCTTCCCCGGGGCGATTCTGAGCTGCCTGTTTGGGGCTGGCACTCCCAAAGAGCATTTTTACAACCTCAAATTTCAGAGACTTTGGTGTACAGGAGGCCGAAACACAGGGAAAATGTTTGGTTTAAAAAAAATATTAATCATAATATAATCATAATATTATGTGGACCCTGGGCACATCTGAGGACTTCACCCTAAATCAGATACTGAAGATTCCAGATGTTTGGAACTAAATTTTTACCACTTATGTAAAATTATAAGTTCACTTTTAGAGGCGTTTTTAGTTCCCATCAAATAAAACAACTCAAATCTGCTCTAAAAAAGATCAGACAAGATTAAACTCTACACTTCAGACTTCAGACTATACTACACAGTCCCCCTCATTTCAGGGCACCGAAATGCTTGGGACATAGCAATGAAGGGTACGTCTCTACATCTCTATACATGCAATGACTGCTTGAAGGCCTTGATTAACACACTCCACCAGATGCTGAGTCTCTCGGAGTCTTCTCTAGTGATGCTTTGCCAAGCCTCTAATGAAGCAATCTTCAGCTCTTGCTTGTTTCGGGGCCTTGTTCCCTCAAGCTTTCTCTTCAGCATATGGAACGCCTGCTCAGTGGAATCTAAATTGAGTGACTCTGCTGAACTTTCCATGTTCTACTTTGAAAAACACTCGTGTTGATTTAGCAGGGCGGATTAGTACCTCAGCATAATGTTTGAGAGTTTGGAGGCACTTGTTATGTTCCTCTATACCTCAGAATTCATTGTGCTACTACCTTCAGCACCTTCAATGAAGAGGAGTGTGTCAGTACCTTTGGCAGCCATACACTCCCATGCCATGACACCCCACCACCATGTTTCACAGATGAGGTGGTGTGCTTTGGACCAGTGAGTCTATTCTGGCCTTCCCGTTTGCATCTTGCATCTTGATCATCATATCTTCTGCAGATGGTAATCTCTGGCAAATCTGCACACCGGCCTCCTGAGGATGGCCTCCTGTTTCCGATCAGTCAGACGGACAATTGAGGATTTTTCTGATTGTTCTTTCCATCAGCAGTGGAGGTCTTCCTTGGCCTGCCAGTCCCTTCGTGATCAAGGAGCTTTCTTCTTAATGATATTCCACACAGGTCATTTGGAAATCCCAAGGTTTGACGGACGTCTCTAATGGTTGTGTTCTTGTTTAAATCAAATCAGATCACTTTTTAATCGTCACATCAAATTACACAGGTGTGAAGCTGAGTGCATCGTCCCTCACCGTAGAATAACTAAAAAAAGCACATTTACAAAATAGAAATAATGAATATTTACACATTAACCTGTACTATACACACTATTTACACTCTATTTACAATACTGCACTGGTTTAAAGCAGTTCACTGTACAGGTCTGATATAATCTGAATGTTTACATTAGTTACAATAGACACTGGATGGGTGTGAATCTGTGGTAAACACCAGTGCCACGCTACCAGATGAGGTAAACCACCAAAAAAACCCCACTTCCGAGTCCCACCCAACCCCTGTCTCCGCCTCGTACAGTTTTCCGAGTGCCTGGTCCGACAATGACCCCTGAGATCTCTCTCGGCAACCACACCGGCCTACACAAGACGATGAGATAGTCCAGGTCTGAGAATTCTCCGATTCGAGAATCTCCGATCACATCTAGCATTGTTGATCAAAAAACACACACCACCACCTTAGGGTTGTATTATCTGTAGTATGGTTAAGGATTTTGGCCGATAGTCAGCATTAAGAGACTCAGATTAGGGATAATAAAACCCTTGAAGCAGGATGTCCCTCCTGTGAAGCATCATGGTGCCCTGAAATGTGAAATGAGGTCTGTGTAAAAACTCTTGTAATTCCAACAAGGTGGATCTGAAATGGATGCAAATGCCCTTAAATTATAGCCTGGATCAAGAACTTTAATCACGTCTGAATCACGGGTTTGAGTGGAAATGTCAAACTCTGGAGCAGAGGGAGGGACATAGCAAGGAAAAATGTGTCCTTGTCCCAAACATTATGAAGAGGACTGTACATATTTAATTTAATTTGATCAAGATTTATTGTGTCTGATCTAGCAACAGCAAGCCGTCATGAGCCGTCACAGGAAATGGCTCCGATTACTGGGGTAATTATCAAATTAAATTAAAGAGCATATCAAATCAAATCAAATCAAAGCAAATTGATTTATTACAAAAGCTTTTTGGATTTTAAAAAAAATCAAAAACATAAAAAGATATGAAAAATCAAAGACCCCCGGTGAGCAGCCAATGGCGACAGTGGCAAGAAAGAAAAAAAAACTGCTAAAAAAAAAAAGCTGGAGGAAGAAACCTTGGGAGGAACCACAGACCCACCTGACCCATCCTCCTCTGATCAGAACTATTTATAAATTATTGAAAAGTCACAGAACTGCTCAGGTGTGCAGCATAATCATAATCATAATATAATCAAAACTCATGGTGTCATAGAACTTAATATAGTCATGGCAGTGATGGTCAGAGTGATGGGTGGTGATGGTGGTGATATTAATAGTGGCAGATAAGAGTTAAGAGTCCATTTAGGTTTTAACATGGTCATTAAACAGGTAGCAGTAGTAGGAGGGCGTGCCGCTGCATATGCCATCACAAGCAGATGAACAAAACACAAAGAGGTTGGTCTCTGCCTTCGTCACCCAGAGGAACGTCTTTTGTCCCCGACACAGAAATACACCTTCCATTAAAGCAGTGAAGAAGCAGGGACTTACAGTCTGTGTGAAGACAGATAGATTGACTCCCAGGCACACAGCAGCACTGTTTGCTTTTCATTACATCTCTATTGAACACTGTGTCTGTCGGTCTGTCTGTCTGTCTGTCTGTCTGTTTGTTTGTCTGTACTGGAAACAAAATGTGATGTTCAATTTCCCCCAGAAAGATCAAACACCCTGCTATCAATTCCCTATCAGCAGCAGCAGCGTCTAACCCTGCACTTCTCCCCCCAGAAACACTCAACATCTCAACCCAGTAATACAGAAATGACAGGCCGGCGATGCATCAGATTACAACGGTGTATTTTCATAAAATTAACTTAATAAATCCAGTCTAATAAATTTAGAACCAGAGGATCTGCTGTGACAAGGCTAGAAGAAGCTTCAGCGCTGGCTTGAGCATTAGATTAATAACCCATCACCAAGTTAGCCTAGTTCACTACAACCTCCTCCTATAATAAACAGCAGTACATAAAAAAACCACATGCCATCAGGCCTGGCACTCTTTTTTTATTTAAATGAACACATTTAGCTACTTAAAGTTGCAGCCATTGCTCACACTTTGTCTAGTCCGTGTATTAAAGTACAGCCAATAGAATAGGACTCTCTGGAGCAGATCAACATCATGAGCCTATTGGCACAATGCTGCCTAATACCAGGCGTGGGCTAAATAGAGGGGTATATTAAGCACCCCCCCCCCCTCCTAACCCCCCCAGCATTGAGGAGCTGTGGAGCAGTGGAAGAACTGTGTTCTCTGGAATGATGGTGGTGGAGCTCCATCCAGTACTTTTGGGATGAAGAGTTGGGGAGTTGGGGATGATGAGGTGGGGTGGTGATCATAATCCAACATCCTGACCTCACTAACACTCTTGTTGCTGAATGCAATCAAATCCTCACAGCGATGCTCCTCCAAAATCTAGTCGATATTGATTTCTGAATAATAATGTATTTTTTATTCCTTCTATGAAATGCAAATATTGAGCCAAGTCAATACATAGCAAAATATGCTGCTTACGCAACACCACTGGTCAAGCTCAACACGCTTGGAGGGGAATACTAACTGCTAATTTTGTTATGTCAGCTAACAGATGCTTGAGCTGGTTAGAATTGCCCATGCTGAGTGAACAGGGGGGAGAGGGAGGGCCATTCTAGCCACCTGGAGAGGTCAAGAGAGGACAGCTATGCATTCTAGGACTCCCACTTACGGATGGCTGTGGCATCCAACTGACAGATGCAACGCTTATAATAATAATATTTAATTTTCAATCTAAAATTAAAAACAATCACATATACAAGGGGTGTAGCAGTACCTGTATTCGTACTTTACAAGTACGGTACAACGTCACGATACAGAGCAGTCAGTCATACGGAGACGCTACGTGGTAGGTTACAGACGAAGCGTCCACATGGTGGACGAAGGCTGGCAAATGTCATGCTGAGCCACGTGTTTCTACCTTAAGCTAAGCTTAGCCAGTACAGTTAAGATTTGTGTGGTATTGTGTCTGAATGTTCAGGACCCAGCTTTCTGAAACTCCCTGTACAGACTGTTTTCTCTCCTCCGCAGGGTTGGATTCCTAAATCCCTGGTGAACCAGGCTCTCCCCCGAGCTCAGGTGGACTTCACCACACACCTGCGGCGGCGCCTGGCAGCGGGGGGCAAGCGAGCCTGCAGCTGCCACTGACACACACACCTCCGACAGAGGACACACCGCTGTGCAGAGACTCGTTCATGTCAATCAAACCCCCCTCGCAGACATGTGGGCTGAAAAGTGTAGGAGCCCTGACCCGTACCTGCTTCAGCCTAATGTAGCACCTAATCCAACACACCTGCCCCTGATATCCAGACACATTTAGAGAGGCTGAGCAGCTGCAGCAGGCGTGACTGATTAGGATGTAGGTGAATGAGCTTTAGTAGCAGAGCTGGAAGCAGAAATTTAAAATGAAAATCTGAGCTCTAAAACACTCATATTAACATAAATATTTTTTGTACTGTTCCTTAAAACGATAGTTCAACTATAAATCTCAAATATTTTATACAGTTTCAGCTCTTTTAATTGAGTTAGATTGAGATACAGTACCATACTTTCACTATAGTACAGTTTCAGCTCTTTAATTGAGTTAGATTGGGATACAGTACCATACTTTCACTATAGTACAGTTTCAGCTCTTTTAATTGAGTTAGATTGGGATATAGTACCATACTTTCACTATAGTACAGTTTCAGCTCTTTTAATTGAGTTAGATTGGGATACAGTACCATACTTTCACTATAGTACAGTTTCAGCTCTTTTAATTGAGTTAGATTGAGATACGGTACCATACTTTCACTATAGTACAGATTCAGCTCTTTTAATTGAGTTAGATTGGGATATAGTACCATACTTTCACTATAGTACAGTTTCAGCTCTTTTAATTGAGTTAGATTGGGATACAGTACCGTACTTTCACTATAGTACAGTTTCAGCTCTTTAATTGAGTTAGATTGGGGTACAGTACCATACTTTCACTATAGTACAGTTTCAGCTCTTTAATTGAGTTAGATTGGGGTACAGTACCATACTTTCACTATAGTACAGTTTCAGCTCTTTAATTGAGTTAGATTGGGATACGGTACCGTACTTTCACCATAGTACAGTTTTAGCTCTTTAATTGAGTTAGATTGGGATACGGTACCATACTTTCACTATAGTACAGTTTCAGCTCTTTAATTGAATTAGATTGGGATACGGTACCATACTTTCACTATAGTACAGTTTCAGCTCTTTAATTGAGTTAGATTGGGGTACAGTACCATACTTTCACTATAGTACAGTTTCAGCTCTTTTAATTGAGTTAGATTGGGATACAGTACCGTACTTTCACTATAGTACAGTTTCAGCTCTTTTAATTGAGTTAGATTGGGATACAGTACCGTACTTTCACTATAGTACAGTTTCAGCTCTTTAATTGAGTTAGATTGGGATACAGTACCATACTTTCACTATAGTACAGTTTCAGCTCTTTTAATTGAGTTAGATTGAGATACAGTACCATACTTTCACTATAGTACAGTTTCAGCTCTTTAATTGAGTTAGATTGGGGTACAGTACCGTACTTTCACTATAGTACAGTTTCAGCTCTTTAATTGAGTTAGATTGGGGTACAGTACCATACTTTCACTATAGTACAGTTTCAGCTCTTTTAATTGAGTTAGATTGGGATACAGTACCATACTTTCACTATAGTACAGTTTCAGCTCTTTAATTGAGTTAGATTGGGGTACAGTACCGTACTTTCACTATAGTACAGTTTCAGCTCTTTAATTGAGTTAGATTGGGATACAGTACCATACTTTCACTATAGTACAGTTTCAGCTCTTTTAATTGAGTTAGATTGGGATACAGTACCATACTTTCACTATAGTACAGTTTCAGCTCTTTTAATTGAGTTAGATTGGGTTAAAATGTGTGCTTCTTAGATGCTCACATACAAATACAGTTGCCAAACTATCACTTTAACTTGTTTATTTCCTACATCCACCTCAACATCCACCCATTCCCAGCACTACCAACTGCTGCAGGTACGAAGCTGAAAGTGGATTATTCCTTTTAAAAGAGCAAAAGTGACTCAGCTAGCACTCTGGTCCTCTCCGCTGAATCAACTCTTTGAGTGCAGATACTTATAGATATAAAAGGGTCAGCAGGCATTAGGTCAGAATGGGCAGCAGAGTGAAAACAGCCCTCTTCAAGAAGCAGCACTCCACGCTCTTATTACTGCTGCAGTATTTTTACAGGATCTCAGTAACAGCCAATCACAATCCACATGTTAATGAGCTCATGCATAATGATGACCACTGTTCGGTGCCTGTTTAGAGCCAAATTGGACTGGAAACCTTTGAAGCAGTGCCACAGATTGTAAGAACAACAAGAAGAAAATCTGCAGTTTGGAAAAATACAACAAACAGAAGTATGAATAATAAAAAATATATATTCTTATAGATAAAATAATCAGTGGTTTGTGGTTTATGAGTGAGAGATGTTTAATGTGAAGAACTCTTAAAAGGCCTGTATTGTACACTTGCACTCTTTTCACCCCCATGGGTCCCACTTGCTGCATATGTGTGGATCTACGAACCAAGAACTAGGCCTGTCAATCATTTTTTGGGATATGTCATGTATGCTTGCAAGATCTTTTAATACATGAAACTAAAACATAGCAAACAGAAACCAACAAAAACAAAGCTTACCAAATAAACAACAGAAGAATCCCATAAACAGGCCAACTCAACAAACCGTGGCACTACCATGAAAATGCACACCCACAAGACCAGACAAGTGAAGACTGAAACAAAGGGGTACAAAGGGGACTCAGAAGGAACACCTGGGACTAACCAGGGGGCATGGCTACAAAGGAGACACAGGTGGAAACACTAATAGACAGGTGTGGCTAGGGCAGACAAGACACAAACAGAGCCATGTGCTCACAAGCACAACACAAAACAAAGGCAGACATGACAACAGGGGCAGGCATGACAGGATAATTGTGGTAAATTATATTATTGCAATAATGCAACTTTTAATAAATAGGTATATGTAGGCATTGGAATATACATATAGAAGTATTCACTCACCCACCTGTACCGTGATGGACGGTACAGGTGGGTGCCACCTGAGCAACAAGTCCAGTCGTGAAAATTTCCTCGCTACTAAATATTCCACAGTCAGCTGTCAGTGGTATTCTAAGAAAGTGGGAGCGACTGGGAACGACAGCAGCTCAGGTCGGCCACGTAAAATGACAGAACAGGTCAGCGGATGTCGAGGCTCATTGTGTGCAGAGGTCGTCGACTTTCTGCAGAGTCAGTCGCTACAGACCTCCAAACTTCATGTGGCTTCAGATTAGCTGGAGAACAGAGAGCGTAACATGGATAACATGGAAATGGGATTCCACGGCCGAGCAGCTGCATCCGAACCTTACATCACCAAACACTGTGCAAAGTGTCGGATGTAGTGGTGTAAAGCACGCTGTCGCTGGACTCTAGAGCAGTGGAGGCATGTTCTCTGGAGTGACCAATCACACTTCTCCATCTGGTAATCCGATGGACGAGTCTGGGTTTGGCGGTTGCCAGGAGAACGGTGGTACTTGTCTGACTGCATTGTGCTGAGTGTAAAGTTTGGTGGAGGGGGGATCATGGTGTGGGGTTGTTTTTCAGGAGTTGGGTTCGGCCCCTTAGTTCCAGTGAAAGGCCGAGAGATTTTGGTCAGTTTCATGCTCCCAATTTTGCGGGGGAATAGTTTGGGGTCGACCCCTTCCTGTTCCAACAGGAGCAAGGTCCATAAAGACATGAGGAGTGAGTTCGGTGTAGAAGAACTTGACTGGCCTGCACAGAGTCCTGACCTCGACCCGATATAACAGCTTTGGGGTGAATTAGAGTGGAGACTGTGAGCCAGGCCTTCTCGTCCATCATCAGTGTCTGACCTCAGAAATGTGCTTCTGGAAGAACGGTCAGAAATTCCCATAAACACTAAACTCCTGAACCTTGAGGAAAGCCGTCCCAGAAGAGCTGAAGCTGTTATAGCTGGAAAGGGCGTCCCGGCATCATACTAAACCCTATGGATTAAGAATGGGATGTCACTCTCACTTTTTCTTTTCCGAACCTGGCTAGTGCGCCCCCTAGTGGTTGAAAGTACACTCTACTTGGCCTGTAACTCTGCCTCAGTTGATGATGGAATAGTGAGGGTTTTTTCACCTATTACATAGCAGTGAATGGCAGCCTTCCAAATGTTAACGCTCCCCCTGGTCACCACACTGATATACAAAGCAGAAAAGCTTCTGATTGGTTGCTTCTACCATGACCCCTCCTCACTAAGCCCCTAATGTACTTTTTCTTTGTTTATGTGCTAACAGGGCTCCTTAGAGTTCTACTGCTATTGAGGGTAGGTCCACTGATCAAACACCGTTTTCGTTACTGTGTTACATTTAAGACATGGCATGTAAATGAGCTCTGTTCTGATTGGCTGTCGTGTAACGCCCGTCATACAAAAGCAGCCAAAGCTGAAACCCTCCTTGTAGCCTCCTTGAGTGTGAGTGGGCAGGGCTAAACTGGTAGGCTGAGCATGTGGGCGTATGTTGAAACTCATGCTGGTGAACGTTAAAAATTACGGTAAATCTGACGCCATGTTTGATGACTCTACATTATTTTTAAGACATTTTCGGAGCTTCTGAGTCTAACCAGCTTCCCTCAGCACAGCAGTCCAGCAGCTGAACCAGCATCAACACCACCATCAACTCCAACCCAGAGAACAGAAGATACTGCTCACCTCAAGATGGTCAAGATGGTCAGAAGACAGTTGGACAGCTGCTGAAGCTCTGGCACTCTGACCCGATTTCCCCCCTTCAGTGGTTGACAATTAGCCTTGTGCAGAATCAGGTGTGCAGTAAAAGCAAACTGAACTGCCCCCTAGAGGACCGGAGACTAACAGCAGCACCCGTTTTACTACTTTCTCAAAAGGTGCACATTAGGGATGTACCTGTGCCTTGTGCTTCCACTCACTGGCCACTTTATTAGAAACACCTACCCTGTACTTCCACTCACTGGCCACTTTATTAGAAACACCTACCTTGTGCTTTCACTCACTGGCCACTTTATTAGAAACACTTGCCTTGTGCTTCCACTCACTGGCCACTTTATTAGAAACACCTACCTTGTGCTTCCACTCACTGGCCACTTTATTAGAAACACCTACCTTGTGTTTCCACTCACTGGCCACTTTATTAGAAACACCTTCCTTCCACACTCTGGACTCCTCTACTCGTTTCTCATCAGCTGTTTTTGGTGAAGGAACACAAACGAACCCAAAGCGAACACAGCCAGAGCTTCATTGTGTTTGTGTTCTTCTCTGATTTCAAAAGAGTTGTGAGTGTGTGTGAGTGTGTGTGTGTGTGTGTGTGTGTGCTCAAAGACTTCCATCCAGTAGCTTTATTACTGTGCTCTGTTTGGGTGAAAAGAACAACGGTCCACTCTTTGTGTTCACTGTCCGGCCTGAATGAGGTGACCCAGAAGCTAAATGTGGCCATAATGTCCAGAGAGTTTCATCACCTCACGCTGGTTTCTGATTAGAGCTCCACGCTCAGCTCCACAAGGTCCAGCTGCACTGCTGGCCTCAATAATCCTGGCCATAAAGAGCAGAGGGGCCGCTGGAATTGGTGCAATTTGGAGTCCAATAGCTTCTTATAAAATATCTCTCATTATATCTGATCTGTGTTCCTGATGAAATTACGCCTCCCAGACAATGATCTGATCTGTCCGGCCAACGGAGGGCTTTCAGTGGTCTCTGAAAGCTGATCTTATCAGGTCTTGTTTATGTGACCGAGCACATTTCCTCATTATGTGAAGAGAAAAGCAGTACTGTAGTCAGTTCCACACTCGCTGGCCACTTTATTAGAAACACCAAACTTGTGCGTCCACTCACTGGCCACTTTATTAGAAACACCTACCTTGTGCTTCCACTCACTGGCCACTTTATTAGAAACACCTACCTTGTGCTTCCACTCACTGGCCACTTTATTAGAAACACCTACCTTGGGTTTCCACTCATTGGCCACTTTATTAGAAACACCTACCTTGTGTTTCCACTCACTGGCCACTTTATTAGAAACACCAAACTTGTGCTTCCACTCACTGGCCACTTTATTAGAAACACCTACCTTGTGTTTCCACTCATTGGCCACTTTATTAGAAACACTTACCTTGTGTTTCCACTCTCTGGCCACTTTATTAGAAACACCTACCTTGTGTTTCCACTCATTGGCCACTTTATTAGAAACACCTACCTTGTGCTTCCACTCTCTGGCCACTTTATTAGAAACACTTACCTTGTGTTTCCACTCACTGGCCACTTTATTAGAAACACCTACCTTGCATTTCCACTCACTGGCCACTTTATTAGAAACACCTAACTGACAGTTCCACTATACTATACTGTAGATAAAATGGCCAGGGAGTGTGTACTTCTTCAGTGGCAACAAGGAACAAATCAATAATAAATAAACAAATAAATAAACAAACACTTCTTATTTCTTTTCAACATGTATATTTACATGTATTTCATCTTCCTACGACTTAAAAATTTAATAAATATTAACATTTAAAGCTCTCATTCATGTATATACAATAACTATACAATACACAATACGGGTTAAAGTGTAAGTGGGAGATGACACGTAGCCGCCAGACTGACCCATATCTGACCCATGTCTCCAAGTCTGTCCAGGATCGCCTCCACACACTACATGCTTTCAGCTACTCAAATTTACACTATATACATCACTCCAAAAATATATCAGTTTTTAAAAAATTCATTACCTATTTTTTTTTTTTTGTTTTATCCATTAAAGCATATTTGAGTTCCACAAAGAAAAGCTGTGTTCATGCACAGAAGGAGATGTACGGAGTTTCACAGGCAAAACGTACGTCACTACGGGTTCGGTCTGTAGGAAACGTGGAAGACGTTTAGGAAGCTACGCTAACAATAAGAGCACCAAGGAGAGCTTCCAAGCTTCCAGAACACAGCTGTTACGCAACTTCGTGACGTGTGACGGGTCCATCAGCATTTTAAAAAAGGGGTAGCGTTAGGTCAGCGGTGGTAATGAAGCCTCTTACAGCAGTAGAGAGAGCAGCCTGACCGACCACCTAGCCTAGCAGAATAGCACAGAGAGCTAACGGCTAAAAACAAAGCTAAAAACGAGTGACTTATGCTACGTTCCATTTGAACCTGGATGACGAATTTTAGTTTCAAACAGGAAATTTTGACTCGAACCCTCATCCACAAGTCGGATTTCCATACGGAGAAGTCGGGAGAGCCTCACCAACCCTGAGTTTTATCAAAAAAAGCCCGCGAGTGAGTCCTTAATAAATGGGGTGAACAGAGCTAAAGGCTAAAAACTCAAAAAGTTAACGAACAAATTTTTTCCTTTTTTCGTAAATAATACATTTTTACTGTACCCTATTTTCTGCTCAATTTGGGAGGCCAGTGGCCCAATCCCCATTTATGTGAACTACACCCCTACCCCTACACTAGGAGGCTGAAGGCTAGCACATGCTGACCAACATCAAGGCCAGTTGTGCTCTCTCCAACTCTGGCTGCTGATGACAAGCTGCACGACCCGGGATTCAACCCAGGGGATCATAGTGGCATCACCTTTGTTCACGGGACCACCCAGAGCCCCCAAAATCAAATTTCTGACCAAGTAATCATCATTTATGTTAGTATAATTAATTTTTACTTTTAATTGTGATGATATCTAATCTACCACTGATCTAGCAGAATAGCATGGAGAGCTAACGGCTAAAAACAAAGCTAAAAACGAGTGTTTAACCACTTGTTCAGGATCTTTCTTTCTTATTTTGGGAAAGTAGACTGATGTACTTCACTAAAAAGCTAATAAAACATATATTAATAATAATTTATAATATAATTTATAATATAATATTATAATATAATTTATTAACAGCAAACAGATTTGGGCAGTAGAGACGCTAGCATTACTGCTACTGAGTGCTGACTGGTTGGCTAGCTGACGCTGGACGCTAGCACAACTGCATTGTTTGGTGGTAACTATGGCTGGCGGTTAACATGCTGTCCAGCTAATGCTATGCTAATTTTAACGCAACTCTCTTAGCAGTGTTTTTACAATTATTACAATAAAGAAATACAGATTTATTAAATCATCAAATTCTCCACTATCTGCTAATGGCAGCTGCGGTACAGCGAAACAACGTACTCACTGAAGCCTTCATTTCAAACATTTCGGTCTGAAAACAATCATTTATAAACTATGATTTTGCTGAAATGCTCCATATTAACCCATTCAGTTTTGGACTCACTCAGGAGCGCCCTCTAGTGTCTGACAAACCCGGAGGATCAAGTGGTAATTCTCCTCTCTGCAAGTTCTCCGGTGTTATTACATTTATTAGCGCTTCTGCTGTGTTTAATCTGTCGTATGTAAAGTACATAGCGCATAATGTATTGTTTATATCACTAACAATGCTAACCTGGGATAACGCTAACAATGCTAACCTGGGACATGTAAAAGGTGGGGCATCCTTTGGTTAGATTCCCCATAAAACACTGGTAAAGAATTAGCAAACCAGTTTTGATGAACTCACTCGTCGTTAAATTACGTACAATTATCGGAACATGGATAACTCGCGTGTGATGTCACTCCCAGCTCCGACATCCGACTTCCGAGGTAAATGGAACGCAGCATTAGCTCTGTGTGAGAAGCGCAGGGATCACTAGGGAAGCACCAAAATAATTTTACCCCATTTTTTACCCAATTTGGAAACCCTAAAAAAAAGACTACTAATGCCCCCAACATTAGCAGGGTTTTCCAACTGCCGCTAATGCAGCATCGCTGGGTGGTCAGCGCGACTTACCAGCTCCGATACAACAGCTAACAGACGCCTGTGATGACCAACATCACACTAGGAATGATGTGGGGAGGAGAACGTGCCGTTAACCCACCCCAGAGAGAGCAAAGCCAATTGTGCTCTCTCCGACTCTGGCTGCTGATGGCAAGCAGCATGACCTGGGATTCAAACCAGGGCTGGATCATAGTGGCAGCACCTTGGACCACCCAGAGCCCTCAAAATCAAATTTCTGACCAAGTATCCATAATTTATGTTTATTTATTTATTTATTTGTCGTTAAATTAAAAGGATTAACGTTAAATTTGGACACCTTTTTATCAACCTACACTCACTTCTTGTAGTGATGCTACAGAAGAACCATTTTTTTGGTACCACAATATCGTAGCCTTTGTATTAAGTGTATTAAATTTGCTGCTAACCATTTCGGAGCTTCCCTAGCAGTCGCTAGCGCTGTCTCGGTTCGGACCACAATGTGTACGCTAGTAGTTCTGATGCACTTGGGAAAACAACAGCTGATGGAAGTTCGTACGCCATCAAAGCAGTCACTGCATTTCAACACGTTGTTCAGAGTCATTGTAACATTACAGCACCTTTCAGTTCGGAGGTTTCTTCTTGTGTTTTTTTTTCCTGTTGTCTTTATTTCCATTTCTCACGCACTGCAGAGGATGCTGGGAGATGTGGTTCTAACAGTTAATGCATGTAGTTTCACCCTGCTGGCAATGTGGTTAGAGGTCTGAGGTAACCAGAGTTGGCAAATTGGGGTCCAGGAAGTAAAAATCCACCCCAGGATTTTGTTCCATGTGCCTTTGGAACAATTCCCCCCTCCGTCCAGAGCTGACCTGGCAGTTGGAAGAAAATCCTGGGTCCGGTCCGGAGCTGCCCCGTCAGTTGGAACTAAATCCTGGGATGGATTTTTAATCCCCCACGCATCCGGAGCTGCCCCGTCAGTTGGAACTAAATCCTGGGATGGATTTTTAATCCCCCACGCATCCGGAGCTGCCCCGTCAGTTGGAACAAAATCCTGGGGTGGAATCCTGGGTTCCGGTCCGGAGCTGCCCCTTCAGTTGGAACAAAATCCTGGGGTGGAATCCTGGGTCCGGTCCTGAGCTGCCCCTTCAGTTGGAACAAAATCCTGGGGTGGAATCCTGGGTCCGGTCCGGAGCTGCCCCTTTAGTTGGTATAAAATCCTGGGGTGGAATCCTAGGTCCGGTCCAGAGCTGTACCATCAGTTGGGACAACATCCTGGGATAGATTTTTACCCCCCCCCCCCCCCCCAACATCCGGAGCTGCCCCGTCAGTTGGAACAAAATCTTGGGGTGGAATCCTGGGTCCGGTCCGGAGCTGCCCCATCAGTTGGGACAACATCCTGGGATAGATTTTTACCCCCCCCCCCCAACATCCGGAGCTGCCCCATCAGTTGCAACTAAATCCTGGGGTGGATTTTTATCCCCCCCTGTCTGGAGCTGCCCCATCAGTTGGGACAACATCCTGGGATGGACTTTTAATCCTCCCCACATCCGGAGCAGCCCCGTCAGTTGGAACAAAATCCTGGGGTGGATTTTTCTTTACACTCCAGAGCTACCCAGGCAGTTGGAACAAAACCTTAGGGTGGATTTTTACTTCCTGGACCCCAATTTGCCACCATTGGAGGTAACCCATAACTGGTCTCAAGTCCACTGGCATGAAGAGTTTACAAAAACACAAAAACAAGACGAGAATAAAACGTCCAAGAGGTGATGTCATCAGACAACAATCGGCACCAGTCAGTCAGCAGCGATGCTAAGCAGCACTGTCACACTTCCCGCTCATGTGACCACTGGTAAGTTCCTGTTGTGCCAGTCTCTCTTGGTTCTGTCCGTGCCCGCCTGGACCGAGGTCGGAGAGACTAAAGTGCTGTTTCGGGGTTTCGCTTTCTCCTTCTTCCCGGCCGAGTCCTGAGAGGGCAAACGGGTGCCAATTGCGGTAGCGCTAACGCTAATGCTAGTGCTCTGCGCTGGAGGTAGAGGTGATCCGAAGGAGGTGTCAGCAGGGGATAGCTGGGTGGAGACCTCCTCCGTTGGCGAAGCGCTGATGGGTTTGGAGCTCACATTGGCTGTGGTTAGGCCCGGCACTGTGGAGCGCGGTTTCTTGGCGCTAGCTTTAGCGGTGTGGCTTAGTGGAGGTGGCGTAGTCGGCTGGATGGAGGGCTCGGGGCTAGAAGGGGGCGGCTGGACGGGAAGGCTCAACTCTGGCTGTAGTGAGGCCGACAAGTAGAGGCCAGGTGTTGCAGTGGTGGTGTCCATTTTTTTATTACAGGACTCGCAGCACAGCTTGTTGTAGCCCGGGATGGAACAGTAACGGGCCAAAACCTCCATCTGGCAGAATATGGATTTGTCCCCCACACATGGCTCATCTGAGAGAGAGAGCGAGAGAGAGAGAGAGAGAGATAAGAGCAGAGTTAATCTTTTATTAGCTACCTAATCCACATACAATATATGGACAAAAGTATTGGGACACCTGCTCATACATTGTTTCCTCTTAAATCAAGTGTATTAAAAAGAGTTGATCCTGCTTCTGTTGAAGTAACTGTCAACAGGAAGGCTTTCTAGTAAATTTTGGAGAAGCATTGCTGTGTGGAATTGATTGCATTGAGCCAGGTCAGAATGTTGGATGATTAAAAGTACTGCATGGAGCACCAACCATGATCCAGAGAACACAGTTTCACTGCCCCACAGCTCAATGCTTTTTATCTCCAGATATTACTACATTAATACTGTTAGAACACCTAACCTGTGCCCCTTATATGTGTATCTATAGCCACAGTGAAACTACAGACATTTATTTAATATAAAATATTAATTATAAGCAAATGCCGTCTAATCACGTCTCTGCCCTTGAGTTTTGTCTTGACTTATTTAACCAAAAAAATTAGTGTCACATTAAGTCACAGAACATCAACAGTAACATCAAAAGCTGGTGAGCTGTCCTTTCAAACCAATTCATCCAATCATTTCCCCCCATCTTCTGAATTTCTCCCCGTCCTTGAGAGAATAGCATGTCCACACCATTATACAGAATCTACAGAGAAACTCTTGCAATTTCTTGCAATATTCACAACAAAAGTCTAATTAAGAGCTGAGAAACGGATGTCAGACAGTCTAGGCACCGGTAACAACCCCGTCACGCATCACGCTCAGTGTAACAGGGCTGTAATGTGGTCAGTGAGGTGGGAAAATGAGTATTTAGGTAAGAACAATATGTAATTAAAACGATGGAGGACAAAACCTCTGATGTTCTGACAATAAAGCAACATAACTAGCTTGTCCAAGTGGCATCAATTTTGCAGAATGACTCGGAAATGTATTCGCTGAGTAAATCATACAAATATGAGCAGGTAGTGGTCACATGACTTCACTTTCCACACAGTTTCTCCACCTGTTTCTGTCAAACTACCAGTCAGAAATCAATCAGTCTATCCTTCATATATAATTACAGCACGACTTTATCAGTACTGATGATTACTTTGGCTTTTAAGAGCAGATTCTCAGTGATTCTTCTGATGTAAGCAAAACAAAAAGGTAGTAAAAATGACACACAATATGTCCAAATATTTGTGGACACCCATTCTAATGAATGCATTCAGCTACTTTAAGTTGCAACCAACAGATGTGCAAATGCACACACACAGCTTGTCTAGTCCCTGTAGAGAAGATAGAATAGGACCCTCTGGAGCAGATCAACATCATGACCCTATTGGCACCATGCTGCCTAATGCCAGGCGTGGGCTAGAGGGGTATAAAGCCCCCCAGCATTGAGGAGCTGTGGAGCAGTGGAAGAACCGTGTTCTCTGGAATGATGGTGGTGGAGCTTCATCTAGTACTTCTGAATGGGATGAGTTGAGGAGTTGGGGATGATGAGGTGGAGTGGTGATCATCCAACCAACATCCTGACCTCACTAACGCTCTTGCCGCTGAAAGCAATCAAACCCTCACAGCAATGCTCCTCCAAAATCTAGTAGAAAGTCTTCTTCTCTGGACAGTAGAAACAGTTACTCCAACAAAAGCAGGATCGACTCTTTTTAATAGCCTTGATTTCAGAAGAAACAATGGATGAGGAGCTGTCTGAATACTTTTGTCCATGTATATATAAAACATTAAAGCTGAGGTTGTGTTTATTCAAGGCTCCAGACACTTAATCCATCTGCTGCCATTGAGGGAAGGCTAAAAGCTCAGCAGCCTGTTGACTGGGAATCTCGATGTGACGCTCATCCTTTTCTGTCGACAGAAGTGACTCACGTGAGATTTTGTTGTGAGATGCATCAGCTGACTCTTCGCCGTCAGTAGTGTAGTTGTCCATTAGGTCCACAGTTGGGGTTGGGAATGACGGCTCCCCTGCAAAACACAAGCAGTTTTTTTTTATCAATAGCACCAGAAAACAGAGGACCCTAAGGCTGGTTAGGGTCAGGGTTACTCATACATGGGCTTTACCCCCTGTGCTGTAACTGATTCAGTCCAGCTATGGGAACGTTCTGAAATCAAGGGTTTTAAAAAGAGTTTAAAGAGTCCTGCTTTCTACTGTCCAGGGAAGAAGGCTTTCTACTAGATTTTGGAGGGGTATTGTGTGAGGATTTGATTGCATCCAGCCACAAGAGCAGGATGTTGTTAGTGAGGTCAGGATGTTGGATGATAATCACCACCCCACCTCATTATCCCTAACTCATCCCAAAAGTATTGGATGGAGCACCATCATCATTCCAGAGAACACAGTTCTTCCATTGCTCCATTTTTTAGGAATTCAGGTATATTTACATCTCTATATAAACAGTTACTGGAGTCCCATTTTAAATATTACTACATTAATGCTATAAAATAAAATAATAATTAATATAAAATAAATCCTGACCAGAGCCACTCAGATGTGTAAAATATGATAAAATATTAATTATATAATTCTATAATTATGTTATTAGTTATGTTAAGTCACAAAACATCAACAGTAACATCAAAAGCCGGTGAGCTGTCCTTTTAATCCAATTCTGATCGTTCACCCCATCTCTGTACGTGAAAGCATAGCATGTAAAGGTGCACGTATTTGTCACTGTACACTGTACAGCGAAATGTGTCCTCCGCATGTGTCCTCCGCATTTAACCCATCTGGTAATGAACACACACTCACACACACACACACATGTGTTAGGGGCAGTGAGTACACACACACCCAGAGCGGTGGGCAGCCAACTCCAGCACCCAGGGAGCAGAGAGGGTAAAGGGCCTTGCTTAAGGGCCCAACAGTGGCAGCTTGCCGAGCCCGGGAATCGAACCCACAACTTTGTTATCGATATCCCGGCGCTCTAACTGCTGAGCCACCACTGCCCCATTGTCCAAGCCATTATACAGAATTTACGGAGAAACTTATTTATTGCAATATTCAAACAAAGTTGTGTAATGTTAGACAGCCTAGGCACCAGTTACAACCCTGTCACGCAACATGCTCAGTATAACAGGGCTGTAATGTGGAAAAATTAGTTTTCAGGTAAGAGCAATATGTAATAAAACGATGGAGGACAAAACCGCCAATGTCCCGTAAATCCAGGCATATGACAGTTTTTAAGCCTGATTCGGTTATAGCCGACTAACTTTCAGAATTAGTCTCGCAGTCTGAGCAGTCTGGTGAGCCTGTCGTCCTAAAGTACATTGTAGATCACATTGGTTATAGACAGTTACAAACTGCTGATACTTTTTTTGTGAGTTACAGATGTATACAGCGCGATTTGAAAGATTTTGGACACTCTTGCATACATGTTCTGAACTCTTTACCACATTATTTAATAAATATTTTTCTGCATATACCAGAAAAACAACAATGCAGGGGGAGGAGCTTTCTCTCACAAAGCTTCTTAACTCGCTCTGGACTCAGACACACTCTCAGTCTTCAAATCTAGATGCAAAACATTTCACTTCTCACAAGCTTTCAGTTAACCCTCCATTACAGACCACTGTTTTCTCTGCAGTTGTTCTGTGCTACTCAGATTACAGGGGTCTGATCATTATTGCTGTAGTCTAACCTACATCCCTTACAGGCCCTCCACTAGTCTATTCGTATTCCTAAACCCCCTATTCACTGTCTTCTTTCTTCTCTCTCTCTCCCATGTCCTGTGCAAGTCCATGCATGGTTGGGTGCTGCTGCCTGCCTACCCTCTGGTCCAGTTCCCCCCGCTGTGTAAATTCACCAATGTTTGTCACAATTCTCCTAAACCCTTACTGTCTGTTTTCTTTTCTTTTCATCTCTTTCCCCATGTTCTGAGATGCCCTTCTTTGACTGCCTGTCCAGGTACTGGCCAGCCCAGCTTTCCCCCATTCTGCTTCCCTGCTGTGATGGTGTCTTGCTCCGGCTTGCATTGATGCATTCACGCCACACTAGATACTGCATAGCTGTGCATATGACTGTTCAACCGGCATGGACTTTCACTCTAACACTGAGCATGTGTCCTACACACACTCCCACTTTCACAACTCACCTCCAGCTCTTACATTAGCCATAGCTCTCCATTATCTCCCTCTTTCTGTCCAGTTATTTTGGTCATTGTGTTATTAGTTCTGCTATTCAGTGTCGACCAGAGGAGGATGGATTCCCCTTTTGAGTCTTGGTTTCTTACAAGGTTTCTTTCACTTTTCTTGCCACTGTCGCATCTAAGACTCAAAAAAGGCTCGAACCCAGGTCTTTGTAAAGCTGTTTTATGGCAACATTCATTCAACAACTATATAAATAAATGTCCAGGGGCTTAGAGGGAACACACTCAGAGTAAACGCTATATTTGATTGACTGTTAAGTTACTTCAGCTGACTTACACCAATACAGATGAGTGTTCCCCTAAATGTTCTCTGCTATCTTAGGGTGATTCTACTGAGTTTCTTTTTTTGGTAAGTTTGATGGTCCCACACTGCTGCTATAGAAACACACCTGGGCAGGGTTGGAGTTTACAGATGGACACACTCTCAGGTTTCTCTCCGTCACACTTGGCCACGCTGCTGCTGTCTGATGCTCTGCATACAACCTGACGCTGCTGGATACCTTCACCACAGCTCACAGAGCACTGCAGGAGAACACACACACACACAATTTTAAATCCTAAACATGAATATTAATTTTAAACAAACAAACAAAAAAAAAAAAAAACAGAACAATTCTCTCACTGGCCACTTTATTAGAAACCCCTATGTTCTACTTCCAAACACTGGCCACTTTATTAGAATCACCTACCTTCTACTTCCACTCACTGGCCACTTTATTAGAATCACCTACCTTCTACTTCCACTCACTGGCCACTTTATTAGAAACCCCTACCTTGTGTTTCCACTCACTGGCCACTTTATTAGAAACCCCTAACTTGTGTTTATACTTACTGGCCACTTTATTAGAAACACCTACCTTCCACTTCTACTCACTGGCCACTTTACTGGAAACCCCTACGTTTTACTTCCAGTCATCGGCCACTTTATAAGAAACACCTACCTTCTTCCACTCACTGGCCACTTTATTAGAAACCCCTACATGACCACTACAAAAAAAAAGTTTCTGATAAACTGCACACATAACATCCCATGATATCTTACTTCCCGCACACACACCTGTGACCATGCCCCTGTCCTCCACTGTGCTGGGCATGGGTTTGGGCCACAGGCTTTGCGGGTCTCGGGCCGTTTCCCGCTGCAGTATTTGGTGTGAATGGGTCTGTTGGTGCCGTTCTGCAGAGGCTGAACACACTGCACCACCCGAGACTGAAAAGCCTGATTCCCACATGTCTTACTGCAGGGACTCCACTCCTCCATAACCCACCTGCAACACAAACACACACACCTACATTATTACACACAGATTTGATGCTTTTAACATTAATAATAATGAATAATTAATTCATGATAATAGTGTGCCTTAAATGTGTGCAAAATGAGCAAAATATGTGCAATATTTGTTAAGCTATGTGTTTATTTCTTTATGATATACATACGTTACACAGATTTTTTTTTATTTAAGATGTTTTTAAAAACCTGAAGGAATTCATATTTGCTATTTTATGGCTTTATGACATTTTTGTGCATTAGAGTAAATTCAGACCTCTATATCTCCACACTGAAGGACATTTTATATCTGATAATCTTTTATTAATCATAAACTACAGTCTGAAACATCTGATGTGTTATTGTGGAGATATAAAGTGCCAACATTTCTCCAAAGCACTACACCCCCCCCCTATTTTCTAATATTCATAACTGATGATTTATTAATGTTTCAATATAAAAGGGAAAAGTAAGGCCACACCCACTTTTACAGCTGCAAAATCTCAGCATCAAATAAAGATACAAACCTTCAATTTTGCACACTGTCTCTAAAGCCAACCTGAGAAGGAACTGAATTCTGATGAGCACGGTGGATATATGTATGTAAATATATACAAATGTAGTCACGCTGAATAAAAAGAAAACTATAGAGTGTTTCATACATTAATACATGCAGCCCGAGCTTTACAGTAAACAGGGTAAAGAAAACAGCTTTAAATATAAAGATAATAATAATCATAATAATAATAATGATTACTACTATTATTATTGCTAGATAAAACAAATACATGATAAATTACCAAATGCAAAACTAAATACAAAAATGTATTTTATACAAAAAACTACTACTACTACTACTACTAATAATAATAATAATCATGATTTTAATTATTTCACTTATTTTTTATGGTTATTATGATTTTTCTTTTTTGGCATCACAATTTTTTTATTAATTTACTCTTTGCAGTTTTTAATTGTCCATGTATTTGTTTGAAAAACGCAAAAAAGTAAACACAAAAGAAAAAAGCTAAATAGAAAAAAGGGGAATTAATTAACCAGAATTAATTAAATAATACAATGAATTGTTTAAATCTAAAATGTTATAAATACATAGTTAGTATAAATAATATACATAAGAGAATATATATGAAACACACAAAATGCATCAAAGTATTATTATTTATGGAAATATTAAAGTTAAAATAAATAAAATTAAAATGTTCATTGTGGATGTGTGTATTATGGAGTGTGTGTTTACTACATGGTGTGTGATAATTCAGTAGTGTGTGTTCCAGCAGGGAGATGAGAGACGTACACTGGCTGGCTGCACTCGTTAACGTTGCAGCGCTTGCGGATGGGTTTGGGTTTCTTATTGACCTCACAGAAGTTCCTGTGGACGAGGCGACCGTCACTCTTCCTCCTACAGCCGTACTTAGTGTACTGAATACCTGAGGAATACACACACACAAACACACACACAAACCACAAATTAAAAGGTGTCCAAGCTCCAGAAACAGAGCTCACACATCACCACACCAACCACCTCAGAACATGTTCAGTCAGGTTTAGCCCTGCAGTGACAGCAGCTCCTCTAGATAATGATATTATACACACCCACACTGCACACACTGCATCACATCCCACACACTTCATATACACACATGTAAACACATGGATAAACCCCAAAACAAACTGACTTCTCACAAACACATACACACAGCAGTCAATTTATATGCAACTAGAACAAACTGTCTATGCTTCAAAGGGAATGTCAGCCTAATTATCCATAAGTAGCTCTGTGAACTTCTGGATGGAAATGTTCTGTTTAGTTTTGCAATATAATGTTGCTGTCTTCAGCAGGGGGCGCACAAGCTGCCTGTCTCCATTAAATTAAAATCAAGTAACAGCCACGACCAAGCAGGAGCCCAAAAACAGTAGCTCCAAAAACAGAGGAAATATACTGTATTTCTTTGACCTACTTACACATTGGCACGTCATTCGCTAAAGAGAAAACATCTCATGTAGAAGCAATTATTCCTTATTGGCATCCATTGTTGTACTGGTTAGATGTAGTTTTAGTTTTTAGCACCAGAACTACTGACCAGAACTTCCCTCATCTATATTCAAGAGGTTGAGTCTCATAAATGGAGGTATGTGAAAAAACTACACAATTACTGAGGTCCAGACGTCGGTGTTCTCATAGTCATTTAAATTTCAAGGTAGCTATCACAATGTCTTGATGCTTGAGCTCTCATTGGATCTCAAGGTCAGTGCCTTTAAAGGCAGTGTAGTGTTGACGGTCTCTGAGGGTCCTGGCGTTGCCATGGTATGGACAGCACGGTTTTACCCAGTAAGAAATTACAGTATTTTTTGAAGGATATGGCAGTGTCAAATCTAACATACTGCTCTCAGAACAATCGACTGACCACCATGACGTCCAGATCTTAACATTTTTGAATGTGTTTGGCAGGACAGGGATTCTGGACTTCTGCAAAAAATTGTACATAGATATAAACTCACAAACAACCTTTCTCTTCCTTACACACACACTCTCATACACACACACCTCCTCCACAGGGTTTGGTACACTGGGACCAGTTCTTAAGGGCCCACTCGTAGGTGTCGAGCTCAGCCAGCAGGACGTTGTTGTTGGTGATGATGGGGACCAGGTCTTCGTGGATGATGTATTTATATGTTAGGCTGATCTTAGTGTCGTCCTCTCTAGGAACCACCTGCAACACAATGCATATTATTCTTAGTATTATTACATTATTATATTTGTATTGTATTTATTTATATAAATATATATATATATATATATATATATATATATATATATATATATATATATATATATATATATATATATGTGTCCTTATGAAGCTTATACTTCATGAAGCTTATGAAGTTGAGAGAACACCGAGACTATTAACCACTATGTGTGAAAAAAAGTATTTGGACAGCCCCTTACATTTCACCCACTGGTGACCCAGCTGTCCAGTTGAGCTTGTAACAGAAAATCTCCACAGAAAAGCACTGACCAATAGAACAGGAGCTTTGGAGCACTCATAAGCACATGACCCATGACCCTATGGTCACCATGTCCAATGCCAAGCATGGACTGAGGGGTATAAAGCCCCTTAGAATTGGGCTGTGGAGTAGAGGAGCTGCATTTTCTGACATCTAAGACCATTAGGAAGAGTGGCAGAACCAACCATCCAACCTTAGGACCTGACCTTGCAGATTATCTATTTGTGTGGCTGAATAACCCTCCAAATCCTCCTCCCAGCAACGTTCCAACATCTAGCATTCTCCTGTGCTCCTCCTGACCCCTTGTGTTTTCCCTCCTCTCTGTTTTCTCCCTGTTCTGAGATGCCCGGTCCTAACTGTTCCATCCTGGTACCACCCGACCCAGCTCTCCACTACCCTCCTGCCCGCTGTCCTGCTCTGGGGCCTCTGGGGCATTGACTCACCCTCACCTCACTGCAGGACTCTGCTTCTGACTGTTTACCTGCAGGACTTCATCATCACCTCACTCACATCTTCATCTCGTTTGGCTCGACGCCACATTTAGCATTTTATTTTTCTCTTAATTCAGTTCAGTTTCGTTTTGTTTTTATTCCTGTTTTGATTTTTATTATTCTGATCCGGTGTCGACCTGAGGAGGACGGGCTCCTCTTCTGAGTCTTGGTTCCTCTCAAGGTTTCTTCCTCTCGACCCGAGTGGGAGTTTTCCCTTGGCACTGTTGCCACTAGCTTATCATAAGAGGCTCGAACCCGGATCTCTGTGAAGCTGCTTTGTGATGACGTTTGTTGTAAAAAGCCTAAATAAATAAAACTGAATTGAATTGAATTGAATTGAATAAAGACTGTTACTGCTGCTCCCTCGACTGCACCTTTAAAATAAAGGTGTTCCAAAGGGTTCTTAGAGTGATGCTGTAGACGAACTACTTTCAGATCCAGGGGTGTGAGGAACCTTTAAACCGGTACAGAACCTTTAGATCAACAGAAGATTCTTTAAGCCTTTAAAAGGAGTCTTTATGGATCCCAAAGTGATTCTTCTAAGGAATCACTTAAAGGACCCTTATTTTTAAGAGTGTATTCTCAAGGAATACCCTTGATTTGAGAAGAAAGGCTGGAGTCTACAAGCTTTTGGACGTATGGTGCAGTTTGTCTGAGCACTGTATCATTCCTTATGTGTTATTTCATTAAATATTCACATCTTCATCTTCATTATTGCCTTAAAAATATAGAAGGTCGTGCAAATAGTCACAAGCTTGGTCAAGTACAGTAAGAAAAAGCTCACCAGTACAACAATGCCTTCATGCAGAGGGCCAGTGGTCTTAAGAGTCTCCTTCTCTCCCTCCACCGAATATTCCCACTCCAGCCCACTCTCGATGAAGCTCTTGGTTTTGACTTCATCTCCCTTCGAGTTGAGAATGAAACTGCCAGTGACCTGATTTTTAACCGCTGTGGAGAGCAGACAGATGGGTTACAGTTTTATTTAATGGTGTATATGTTTAAAAAAACACTGCAATCCATTAGTCACTGCTTATATTTAAACCTGAGACTTGCAGCACTGTCCCAGACAGTCATACACCATCAGCGGCAGACGGATGACTCATCTGATAGCTAAACTAATGAGCATATCTTAATGGAACCCATGAATTACATCTATTTCACAGACTAGACTCAGAGGCTCGAGGTAAGAATGGAAGCAAAGCTGAGAAGAAGCCCTTTCCGCTCCAAAACAAGGCTGAGCACACACTCAGGAAGACACATAATGGACCTTCTGGAAGCACTGAAGGCTGTAAAGACTCTGTGAGGTACACTTCTGGATCAGAGAATCTGCCGACATGTGCATCGGCCTACATTTGCTGAATATGGTGGCATATAAGTCTCTCTTGTACCACCAAAAGAGCTCTGATCAAACGAGCCATGGATTCCACAAGACCTCTGAAGGCCTCCTGTGGTATCTGGAACATCAAGACTAGCGTTAGTTAGTTGTAAAGTGAGGCCTCCATGAGCATCAGTGAGCCTTGGATGCCTTTGGTAGGTACTGACCTCTGCACACCAGGAACATCTCATAAGACCTGCCTGCTGATGTTCTGGAGATGTTCTGACCCAGTCATTGTCTAGAACATCACAGTTTGGTTCTTGTCAAAGTGTCTCAGATTCTTACACTTGTCCATTTTTCCTGCTTCAGCACCTTCATCACCTTCAAGAACCGACTGTGACCTGACAACCCTTGACCGGTGCCACTGGAACCAGATAATCATAATATTCACTTCACCTGTCAGTGGTTTTAATGTTGAGGCTGATTGGTGTATACTGTAGGAGTCCCTCCAACTTCACCAAAGGTGTAAAAAGTATTCCCATGACTGGGAATAGTGATATAAGTGGTACTAGGGTTTAAAAGACTTCTATAGAAGCTGAAGTATCAACTTAAGCTTTTTACTCCAGTAAAAGTGTAAAAGTACATCATAACTGGACCTCACAGCCATGGAAGTAGTCAGAGTGCCCATGCTGACCCCTGTCCACCTTCCACAGCTTCTACAAAGGTCATGAACATCATAACTGGACCTCACAGCCATGGAAGCAGGCAGACCATACCACAGAGAGCACCTTCAGAGGTCCTGTAGAGGGAGTTGTTTTGGTGGCACGTGGAGAAACTGCAGAATGTGAGCCGGACATGAGCACATGTGAGCCGGACTTGTCTGGACATGACATGTAATCCTGCACTCAGAGGAACAGCTATTACAGCTGTTCACAGTTCCCGTCCTGAAGACCCGCGCTCTGCATGGCTCCTCTAATCTAACACTTCTGATTAACTGGCTGGACACTTAACAAGCCCTTCAGGAGGGGGGAGAGGCATAACACAGCAGGAGAGACACACAGATGTGACAGATTCACTGCTATTTAGACAGGGGGCGCTCATATGTGGAGGACAGGGTGAGGGCAGGGGACTTTCAATGCTCTCTGATACAGGTGCTGTGATAGTAAACACTGAGGAGGCGGAGCTACAGTCTCTCATTATGGTGAATATTAATAACGCTCTAAATGTAGGTATTGTGATATACACTGAGGAGGCGGAGCTACAGTCACTCATTAGGGTGAATATTAATAACGCTCTAAATGAAGGCATTGTGATATACACTGAGGAGGCGGAGCTACAGCCTCTCATTAGGGTGAATATTAATGACGCTCTAAATGTAGGTATTGTGATATACACTGAGGAGGCGGAGCTACAGTCTCTCATTAGGGTGAATATTAATAACGCTCTAAATGTAGGTATTGTGATATACACTGAGGAGGCGGAGCTACAGTCTCTCATTAGGGTGAATATTAATAACGCTCTAAATGTAGGTATTGTGATATACACTGAGGAGGCGGAGCTACAGTCACTCATTAGGGTGAATATTAATAACGCTCTAAATGAAGGCATTGTGATATACACTGAGGAGGCGGAGCTACAGCCTCTCATTAGGGTGAATATTAATGACGCTCTAAATGTAGGTATTGTGATATACACTGAGGAGGCAGAGCTACAGCCTCTCATTAGGGTGAATATTAATAACGCTCTAAATGTAGGTATTGTGATATACACTGAGGAGGCGGAGCTACAGTCTCTCATTAGGGTGAATATTAATAACGCTCTAAATGTAGGTATTGTGATATACACTGAGGAGGCGGAGCTACAGTCTCTCATTAGGGTGAATATTAATAACGCTCTAAATGTAGGTATTGTGATATACACTGAGGAGGCGGAGCTACAGGCATACAATAATAAAAAAAACATATCCTGATATATACACAATCACGAGCTTCAGTAATTGCTGTAAATGAGGGGCCGGGTGGTGTGGACAGAACTCACCAATGATGTGTGGAGATGTCTCGTTCTCCTCGATAATGATGTGTCTCGCTCCAGCCGGGATGTCAAACATCTTCAACAAACCTGTTCAGAGAGAGAGAGAGAGAGAGAGAGAGAGAGAGAGAGAGAGTGAGAGAGAGAGAGAGAGAGAGAGAGAGAGAGAGCCTTTGAACCCCTTAGATACGTAGAGGACACATTTTATTCCAATTTGATAATAGCTATTATTGTGTCCACCTGTATCTTATTTAACAGACCAGCCAGATAAACCTACTCTGAACACACTATAGCCTGTTCCAACCACCTCAGGGGGGCGCTATACTACACCTGGCGAACAGACTGCAGTAAATATGCCTGTTGTATCGAACTCTGCACCGGCAGCAGTTGGAAAAGTGGAGGTGTCTGGCTTTACATGTATCCTAATGCCGGGAGCACTGCTATTGCTAGAGGGCGCTACGAGCAGGTGGCTTAACAGGCGATCTCAAACTGGGAGAAAAACGAGGAAAAATTTCACACAAAAAATAGAAATAAAAAATGAAAATGTTGACACACAACATTTACAGACTACTGACTGCCTCAGGGGGGCGCTATACCACACTTTGTGAACGGACTGTAACTTGTAGTGGGTTTGTTCCCCCCCCCCCCCCCATTGTTCTGAACTCCCGAGGTCCAAACTATGGTGTGAACCAACACCAAGGACACCCTCCTGGTACAAAAGTACAGAGAATATGAACTGAATGTCTAATAGTATTAATTACATCGTAATGTAATTAACAGTGTAATTACATTTAAAGCGTATATAGTGCATTTTATGTTTATGTGTAATTATGTGTTAAATTCTGTAAATAAACAGGAGCTGTTTGTCTGTAGAGGATGTGACCTCACAAGAGCACATATGGGAGGGTTGACAAGGTTCCGGGACCCCTATTAACCCCTAATTACTGTTACAAATACCGCCACACCTACTCAAAGTCAACCTTCGGATGTGTATCATACCACCATGTCACAGCGCGAGGGCATGAGGAGAGACCCCCCACTGTCGTGAATCATGTCAGCCTGTCTTATTCACCTGTCATGTAAGTCCATCCTGACAGCGGCATGGCTGTCAGTGTGTGTGTGGGATCACTGGCTACAGGCCGGGTTCTGTGTGGAGTCTCGGTCAGGGTTGTGTGTTTTTGGCGTCGGAATAGAAGACTCAGACCCATCAGTACAGAGTGTGACGTGCTGGGCGTCTCGGGCGCTGGTCTATAAAGCTAATTACAGTACGAGTTTACTGCCCGAGTATATACACAAAGATCAATAAACAGGCCTGATTGCTGTGTGTGTGTGTGTGTGTGACCTGAGCCATTTCAAACAAGCTTGTGACAAGCTTGAGCTCCAGGACCCTTCAGATACAATTTAGGTTTATATATATATATGGTTACGTATCCTGAAACAAATATATATATATATATGTATTTATTGTTGTTTGTTTCAGGATATGTAATCATTCACATACACATACAAACACATGAATATTAGAAGGACAATAAAAATAAATGGATTTTAGACAAAAGGCACCAATCTGAATTATATACACACACATATTTTATATATATATATATATATATATATATATATATACAGCTCTGAAAAAATGAAGAGACCACCCTACATAATCAGTTTCTCTGGTCTTACTATTTATAAGCAGTCTGTTTAGAAAAATAACATTTGCATTATATTTTATAAACCATGGACAACATTTCCTCTAAACTCCAAATAAAAGTATTACTATTTAGAGCATTTATTTATTTATTTATTTATTTATTTGCAGATAATGTAAATAAATGATGATAATAATTATATAATGTAAAGAAGTTATTATTCAGATTTAATCACAGTACTAATATCTGAACTTTGAGAGCATTCAGAATCACAATGGTGAAATAACCTCGACAGCCAATCACAGCTCTCCTGTCTCGGCCGGCTCTCCACTAGTCTTTCACATTGCTGTTGGGACTTTATGCCGCTCATAGTCTGCAGATTCAGAGAACTCAGCTCTGTGTGATGAAATGTCTGGAATAAAATGGCTGCTGAACACGTAGAGATGCAGATTTAAGAAAATAAATTAAGTGGTCCCATTTTTTTCCATATATATATATATACATTACAAAATGACAAAATGTCATTACAAAACATTACAAAATGTGATGGTAACTGGAGGACTGTGAAATTGCCAGTCTGCAGAAGGCAGATTTCATTTCAGCTTTTGCTTCTGCTCGGTCTCTAAACTTCCTGGCACTGACTGAGACGTGGATCACCCCGGACAACTCTGCAACTCCAGCTGCCTTGTCGTCTGCCTTTGCCTTTTCCCACTCTCCACGAAGGACTGGCAGGGGCGGCAGCACCGGTTTACTTCTCTCTCCGCTGTGGCGCTTCACCCCGCTCTCTTTTTCTAATCTCGACATTTCCTCTTTTGAATACCATGCTGTTACTGTCTCTTCTCCCACTAGACTTCACATCATTATTCTCTATCGTCCTTCTGGTCCTTTGGGCAGTTTCGTTGATGAACTGGATGTTCTCTTGAGTGGACTCCCTGTTGACGCCCCACTTATTCTACTCGGCGACTTCAACCTTCCATCAGAGAAGCTCCAGTCTTCATGCCTTCTCCCAATCCTATCCTCTTTTGATCTCGCGTTCAACCAGTCTGCACCAACACACAGAGCAGGGAACACTCTGGACCTGATCTTCAGCAGACCTGTCCCTGCTCTGGATGTGGCTGTGACTCCTTTGGACTTCTCTGATCACCACTTTCTCTCCTTCTCACTCCCCCCCTCTGCTCCTTCAACTACCACTTCTGCAAGTTCTTCCACTCTTCACCGCAATCTTCACTCTGTTTCCCCCTCAGCTCTTGCCTCAACTGTCCTGACCACTCTTCCCCATCTTGATTCTTTCTCCTCTCTCCCACTTGAAACTGCTACAGACACACTTCTCTCACCTCTGTCGACCTTCTCTGCCCTTTCTCCCCTAGGTCAGCAAATTCTTCTCTACCTTCCCCGTGGCTGTCAGATGTTCTCCGCAACAACCGTAGAGAGCTAAGACTGGCTGAAAGGAAGTGATGGAAGTCACAACACGACTCCGACCTCCACTCTTATCAGTCTCTTCTCTCCAGGTTTAGAACGGAAGTTGCTGCCGCTAAAGCATCTTACTACAGGGGGAAATTGGAATCCTCTGCATCTGACCCACGCAAACTATTCACCATCTTCTCCTCTCTCCCCAACCCTCCTACTCCCCCACCTCCCACTGCCCTGTCTGCAGAAGATTTTGTCTCCTTCTTTGAAGAAAAGGTTGACAAGATCCGCCGATCTTTCCCCCCCGTCTCTACCCCACTCTCTAGACACTGCCCTCCTCCTCCCTCTTCTCTGACCTGCTTCTCTCCTCTTTCCACAGATGACCTCCTACATCTTCTCACCTCCAATAATCCTACCACCTGTCCACTAGACCCTGTTCCATCCCCTCTGTTCCAAACAATCGCTCCAAACCTCCTTCCTATCATCTCCGCTATCATAAACAGCTCTTTGTCGTCAGGTCAGGTACCATCAGCCTTCAAGTCTGCCAGTCGTGCCCATCCTAAAGAAACCAACTCTAGACAGCTTGGACATCGGCAACTACAGACCTATCTCTCTTCTCTCTTTCCTCTCAAAGATTCTCGAACGTTCCGTCTACAACCAACTGTCTCTCTTTCTCACTCTGAACAATCTTCAGGACTCTAACCAGTCTGGCTTCAAAGCTGCTCACTCTACTGAAACTGCTCTCATTGCAGTTACAGAGAAGCTCCATGCAGCTAAAGCTGCCAGACTGTCCTCGGTTCTGATCCTTCTTGACCTCTCCGCAGCTTTTGACACAGTGGACCACAAGATCCTCCTGTCTATCCTTGCCGGTCTTGGAATCACCGGCTCTGCATGGCAATGGTTTGCATCATACCTGCAGGGACGCTCATACCAGGTAACGTGGCAGGGCGACACGTCCGCTCCTTGTAGTCTCTCCACTGGCGTTCCACAAGGCTCAGTTCTTGGTCCTCTTCTTTTCTCACTCTACACTCACTCTCTTGGTAAAGTGATATCCTCCCATGGATTCTCTTACCACTGTTACGCCAATGACACTCAACTCATGCTCTCTTTCCCACCGTCTGACACACAGGTTTCTGCCCGTATCTCAGCCTGCCTCGCCGACGTCTCGTCTTGGATGGCAGCTCACCACCTCAAACTCAACCCCAGCAAGACGGAGCTGCTGTACATCCCGGGAACTGCTGGACCAAAAAACGATTTTGCGATCACCTTTGAGAACTCACTGGTCACTCCTTCTACTGAAGCCCGAAGCCTTGGTGTAGTGATGGATGATCGGTTATCGTTCTCAAGTCATGTTGCAAACGTAACTCGGTCCTGCAGATTTCTTCTGTACAACATCCGGAGAATTCGACCCTTCCTCTCTAGAGAGGCCACCCAGGTGCTCGTTCAGTCTCTCGTCACTTCCAGACTTGACTACTGCAACTCTCTTCTGGCTGGTCTTCCTCTGCGCACCATCAGGCCCCTACAACTCATCCAGAATGCAGCGGCACGGGTCGTCTTCAATGTCCCTAAATTCAGCCATGTGACTCCACTGCTGCGTTCTCTCCACTGGCTTCCTGTAGCTGCTTCCCTCATCAGATTTAAAACCCTGACGCTGGCCTACAAAGCCAAGAACGGACCAGCCCCTCCGTATCTGATGGCAATGGTCAAAAGCCGATCCGCACCAAGAGCCCTTCCAGCTTCAAGTACGGCTCGGCTCGACCCACCATCCCTCAAAATCCACGGAAGACAAGTGTCCAGGCTTTTTTCTGTCCTGGCACCAAAGTGGTGGAACGAGCTGCCCCTGGATGTCCGAACGGCCGAGTCGCTCGCTGTCTTCAAACGCAGACTGAAGACCCACCTCTTCAGAGAGTACTTGGACGAATAGTTCTATGGTCGCCTTATTGTATTGTGTTTAGTAATGTCTAAGCTTAGAGGTATCTTTTGAATTATTAGTCTATTCTAACTAGCGAAGGTTTTTCTTGGGTAAATAGCAAAGCACTTTGTAAGTCGCTCTGGATAAGAGCGTCTGCTAAATGCCGTAAATGTAAATGTAAATGTAAATAAAATAACTATAAATGTATAAAATAAATGTAATATGTTTCAATATAATAATGTAATGTGATAACATAGAATTAATGTTTAAATGATTAAAATAAATAAATTAAATGAAAATAAAATAATAATATTAATAATTCAAAGAAAAACTCAAAGAGCAAATTAACAGTAACAGCTGTCCCAGGGCTGATGTTGTGGGGTCACCTGTCTTTTTGGGCGTTTTAGTCAGGGTCAGTTTAACGGTGCGACAGTGCGAGTTGTCTCCCTCACACACTCCACACTTATCCTCCTGCTTATAGGAGCCCACCTCCTTATCACAGCCCACATGCTGAAAGAGAGAGAGAGCGAGAGAGAAAGAGAGAGAGAGAGAGAGAGAGACAGAGAGAGAGAGAGAGAGAGAGAGAAAGAGAGAGAGAGAGAGAGAGAGAGAGAGTAAATGGATCTGAGTGATTACTGAACTCTAAAATTTTTCTTTACATGACACCTGAGCCTGGTCCACCTCAGCGTACTACACCTGACCTCAGTGTACTCTGCACTGCATACATGAATCTCCTCCATTTCTGTCTGTTTTCAGTTTTCTCCATTTTCTCCAATCCTGTAGCTGCTTCTGTACACTGTACAAATAACTCTGGATGAATGGACCAATAGAAACGCTCCAAATGACCTATTTACCATTAACTTCCATTCAAAGTTCTCCTGTAAAACAACCATAAGGTCACCATATTGGAGACGATATATACATAAATATAAAAAAGTAAAGGTGTAGTCCAGTTTATATATATGTATGTGTGTGTATAAATATATGTGTGTATATATATATATATATATATATATATATATATATATATATATATATATATATATATATATATATATAGTGGAAGCACAAAGTGCTCTAATGAAGTGCCCTCTCATATATATATAAAACCTGTATCTCCAAAATGGTGAGTTACTGGAGAAAGCAAAAATGCTCTTAACTCTGAATGGAAGTCAATAAAATATAAGTTTATTCCAGGTCATTTAGAGCATTTCTATTGGTCCATTCATCCAGGGTTATTAACACAATGTACAGAAGCAGCTACAGGGTTCAAAAAAAATGTCAAAAAATGATTCTGTTTTTTTGGGGGGTTTCTTTCGGACAGCAGCGATACACACATGCACACACACACACACACACACACACACACACACACACACACACACACACACACCACACAGCTGTAATCGCTGAACTACATATTTATTTAATTTGACTTATTAGTACAGTAACAGTTACCTGCACCTTAAATCACACCCCAGCCGTAATGCACACATTTGCACACATACACATATTAATATAGTATAGTATATTAGTGACTATAGTGAAAGGAGCTTGTATATTTACTGGTCTTGAAACTGTATGTGTGTGTGTGTGTGTGTGTGTGTGTGTGTGTGTGGTTTCTTACCAGACACTCTCCTCTAGCACACACACTGAAGGGATCAGAGTAGCTGCAGCGTGTTCCATCATGCATCACCTGGTTCATAAACACAACCTCACCCGTCTCCTTCGAGCGACAACTTAGCTCACACTTATGGGCATCTGAAACACACACACACACACACACACACACACACACACACACACACACACACACACACACACACCTCAGTTGCTGACAAGCATTTCCAGCGAACTGACTAAGCAATTTCTGTAACACTTTATTCCAACAGGCCTCTTCAGCTTTACTTACAACTGAATATCTACTTAACTGCGGAACACTCACTGGCCACTTTATTAGAAACACCTACCTTGTGTCTCTACTCACTGGCCACTTTATTAGTGGGGCAGTGTTGGCTCAGCAGTTAGAGCGCCGGGATATCGATAACAGGGTTGTGGGTTCGATTCCTGGGCTCTGCAAGCTGCCACTGTTGGGCCCTTGAGCAAGGCCCTTTACCCTCTCTGCTCCCCGGGCGCTGGAGTGTGTGTGTACTCACTGCCCCTAACATGTGTGAGTGTGTGTTCACTACCAGATGGGTTAAATGCAGATGACCCATTTCGCTGTACACTGTACAGTGACAAATACGTGCACCTTTACTTTATTAGAAACACCTACTTTGTGCTTCCACTCACTGGCCACTTTATTAGAAACACCTAAAATGAAATGACTGAACAGGGGGTGTAAAAGCTCTTTAAGCCAATCAGGGAGGTTGTTTCTCACCTTCTGGGTGTTCATAGGGCAGCCAGGTGTGTTTGATGTTGTTGTGGTATTTGTTGCTGCGCTGGACACACTGCTGAGCTCGGAAGTCTTCATAAGGTGCAGGACAGTCCTCTGTGTTACACACCTGATAGTCAAATGCAGAGCCAGGGCAGTCACGACCACCATACGCAGGACTAGAGAGAGAGAGAGAGAGAGAGAGAGAATCCAAATCCGAATCCGAATCAAAATCAGAATCAGAATCAGAATCAAAATCAGAATCTCAAGTTTGTTACACATACAAGGAATTGAATCTCACTTGGTGAGAGCAACACAAGTATGACAATTATATAAACATTTATGAAAAATGAACATCTGCACAGCTGTGCAGATAACCCCAGTGCAAATGTTCTGCATGCTGTGTATCAGTACTCTGCTGCAGTGAAGTCCGGTTCGGTTCAGTGAGATTTAGAAGCTCAGTTCAGTTATAGATTAGGTTTATAGATCAGGTTTATAGATTAGGGTGTGAGGTGTGGTTTAGAGAGAGAGAGACAGAGAGAGACAGTAAATGCTCAGTGTCTATAATCTGCTCATAACCATCACATTAGCCACATTCCTTCATTATCTCCATCTTTCTGTCCAGATACTTCCAGAGAGTCCTGCACATTGGAGCAAACATCGACTTTGGCATTGTAAGTACATCAGTCGATGGTCTCCCAAAACTGGTGCTCACAACCATTTTTAAGCCGAGGGCACCTGGAGGTCTAACGTAGCAGCGACAACACTCATGAATCTCAGATCAAAAGCCAAGAGGACAGAACCGGAGCCTTCATGGAGCTATGAAGGAGCTCTGCGAAGAAGACGTTGTCCAGGCATGGTGTGTATATCCAAAAAAAGTGACCAGTGCTAAAGCCAAGTTCTTCTGCCCTGGCTGAACCCTCAGAACCTGGGAGGGCTCAATGAAAGGACATTTATCAGTGTCCAAAGGGCTGATGCAATCTTCGTGGCTCCAGGATGGATCTCTTCAGCCTTGCCCAGACCTACAGACCCAAAGAGCCTCTCAGGAGGTCCATCACTCCACCTCGAGTAATCGCAAGTGACGGTGATGATGGCATGTGGGCGGGTGGGTATGTTTACTCACGCAGGGTTGTTACACTGGCGACTGCGGGACCTGACCCCTCCTCCACAGGTGCGAGAGCATGAGCCGAATTTTCCCCAGGAGCTCCAGCCTCCATCATGGCCATAGGGCTGGTGGGAGGACCTCCAGATACAGTGACCCTTGAAGCACCACTAGGGAGAGAACACACAGACATACAGGCAGGTTTTCAGTGCCTTATGTGGTTCCACAGAAGATGCAACTCTCGCTACATGAACATGATATGCTGGACATTTACAGAAGGTCAAGTTATGTTCAGATCTTAGTTAGTGATTTCAGCTCAGCTCTTGACACAATACACCCATTATGCAGCATCTGTTGGACTTGAATGGAGAACTGGTCCATTGGATTAAGCATTTTAACAAGCTGTTCCCAGATAGTCCACAATAGAGCTTTTCCAATCTGGACCCTGAATCCAGTTTCCAGTCCTGGATTTGGTTCTCACTGAAAGCTAGAAGGGAGCAGTTAATGAAAAAGTCCAGGACAGGAAATGGACTGGATTCAAGGTCCAGATTTGAAGACCTGTGGTCTACAATAACCCTCAGGGATGTACTCTATCTCCACTACTGTTTGGTTCTATTATGCCGCCATGCTACTAGTAATAGAAAGCTAAAAGCCAGCATGGTCCACCTCACCAAGTCACCAAGTAAAGAAGCTCCAACGCATCTTCTTCAAGTGCAACACCACTGCTACCCAACATGCTTGGAGATAGAGGACAGTATTGTTTTCTGGGACCTCCTGATGTCACAACCCTAATGGACATTACTTTGTAGCATGGTTCCCTTCTGGGACTCTCAAATGGCTATTGCATGGATAGAACCTAAAACCTCCTATTGACAGCCCTAATATCCCTTATTTTGTAGCATGTTTCCCTTCATCAAAGCTGGTGCAGCTGCTCTCTGGGACTCTCGCGAATGGTTATGGTATCACCAGGGATTGAACCTACAACCTAATGATGTCATAACCCTAATAGACATTACTTTGTAGCATGGATTGAACCTACGACTTCCTGATGACAACCCTTTTGGCCCTTATTTTGTTGTATGTTTTCTTTCTTCAAAGCTAGTGCAGCTGCTCTCTGGGTCTCTTACTTTCTAGTGACTAGGGCATTATCAGGGATTGAACCAATAACCTCCTGATGTCATAACCCTAATGGACATTACTTTGTAGCATGGTTCCCCGTCTGGGACTCTCACTTCCAAATTGGTATGGCATCACCAGGGATTGAACCCACGACCTCCTGATGTCATAACCAAAAAGGACATTACTATGTAGCATGGTTCCCTTCTGGGACTCTCACTTCCAAATTGGTATGGCATCGCCAGGGATTAAACCTACGACCTCCTGATGACACACAAAAACACTGCTGTGTCACAGTGGGGGACCAACCCGCACTCATTCTTAACGACCAAACAGCTTTAAGGAACATCTGAACCTTTTCAGATGGTAATCTCAGTTCCTCTGAGAACCCAGTGTGAACACAATGTTTTCAAGCAACCTTATCAGAGCTTGTTTTAATTAGGTGGCTCAAAGGCTTTGGAGTGAATCACAAATACACTTGAAAAAGCCCACATTAGTCACAGTAGGAGGTTTTCCCGTGTTTAATATTACAGCCTGGTTTGGGAGATAACGGATAAAGGTATGCATGTGAACAAGCTGTAGCCCTAACAAGCTCATTAAGACCCTGGTCATCTTGGTCAAAGTTTTCTGAGAGCTCAAATCTCTTGGGTTTTCCTCTAAAAACTTCATCTTCAACTTTTTGACCGGTGTACCCAAACTTCCGATTGATTATTAAAACTGCTTATTTACTTAAAGCATTAAAATCATCATGATGTTCATCATAAACTTCATTCAATCCTTGTTTATTTTTAGCATTTAGTTTGACAAAGAGGCAGATTAGCAATACAGCAATTTATTATTAACCATTATATAATATAATATCTTATTATTATTATCATTATTACAAAGGTGGTTCAGGCATCTCACAGGATGTCCACTGGCCTAGGAGCACTACTACTGGCCTAGACTACTACAACACCTGCTGCCACTACTAATACGACTGCTACTCCTACTACTACAGCTACTACTTCTGCTGCCACCACCACTACTACAACTACTACTACTACTGCTAAAATTACTACTACTGCTACTATGACTACTTCTACTACTATTACAGCTACTACTACTGCTGCCACCACTTACTACTACTACTACTGCTGCCACCACTTACTACTACTACTACTGCTGCTGCCGCCACTACTGCTACTACTACTACTACAGCCACTACTACTTCTACCACTAATGCCACTACTACTACTACTACTACTACTACTGCTGCCGCCACTACTGCTACTACTACTTCTACCACTAATGCCACTACTACTACTACTACTACTACTACTGCTGCTGCCGCCACTACTGCTACTACTACTTCTACCACTAATGCCACTACTACTACTACTACTGCTACTACTACTACTGCCACCACTACTTCTACTACTACTACTACTACTACTACTACTGCTGCTGCCGCCACTACTGCTACTACTACAGCTGCTGCCGCCACCACTACTTCTACTACTAATACTACTACTGCTGCTGCCGCCACTACTGCTACTACTACTATTGCTGCCGCCACTACTACTTCTACCACTAATGCCACTACTACTACTACAGCTACTACTGCTACTACTACTGCCACTACTACTACTTCTACTACTACTACTGCTACTACTACTGTTGCAACCACTTACTACTACTACTACTGCTGCTGCTCCCGCCACTACTACTTCTACCACTAATGCCACTACTACAGCTACTACTGCTACTACTACTGCCACTACTACTACTTCTACTACTACTGCTGCTGCCGCCACTACTGCTACTACTACTACTGCTACTACTACTGCTACTACTGCCTCTATTACTTCTACTAAAACTACTACTACTACTGCTAACTACTACTAGCAGCTGCCTGGCACCCATTTTGTTAAGTTCATTTTGCTCTGTGTGTGTGTGTGTGTGTGTGTGTGTGTGTGTGTGTGTGTGTGTGTGTGTGCGGTCACTCTGCTGCCTCAGCAATGGTGATAGCTTTAGGAAGGGCAGTGTGAGCTGTGAATAAACGCAGGTCAGGGTGATTACTCTTCTGCCGCTGTGCTGATGTGATTAGTCTGAATTCAGACTGCGGTTCAGGGGATGTAACTGTGCGCTACTTCAGCAAAAAACATCAGCAGAACTTCATTACCTTCATCATTATTCTGCAAAATGTGAGATGGCGTTCTCCCAAAAGCAATCCCATAAACAAAACACACACAAACAAACGCAGCAGTCGGAGAGAAACAGGCGAGAGTGTTTGTTTAATGTGACGTTTCATTTATATGCGCTTGTTCAAAGCGCCAGGCGGGATGAAGAGGATAATAAGCTTTCTGTAAAACTTTCTGTTATAAAAAAAATGCAAATTACAGAATTTTAATCACAGCGAAACCTGGAGGCCTTAATGTTCTCAGGGCTGGAATCATGTAAATAAGTTATATTTATAAAATGGTGAAGCTCAGGGAAAAATTCTGTTCCAAGTGGTTGCTATGGTGTTGCTAAGTGGTTGCTATGGTATCCCAGGTGGTTGTTATGCGGTCATTAGGTGTTTTTTATGCTGTCCCAAACGGTTTCTCTGCTGCAGTGGCTATGGTATCCCATGTGGGTGCCAGGCAGCCAGGCAAGTGGTTGCTATGCTCTAGCTAAGTGAGTGCCATTGCATCCCAGGTGGTAGCTATGTGGTTGACAGGCAGTTGCTATGCTTCCATGTGATTGCTATGTTGTTGATAAACAGTTGCTACGGTATGTCAGGTGGTTGATATGTGATCACTAGACAGTTGCTATGGTATTACTAAGCTATTGCAGATGGAAGCTATGCTGTTCAATGTGATTGCTAAGTGGTTGCCATGATATCCATGGTGATTGCTACATGGTTGCCAGGCAGCTGTTACATTTCCAAGTGGTTGTTATGCTGTTGCTAAGCGGTTGCTATGGTATCCCAGGTGATTGCTATGCAGTTTGTAGGTGTTTTTATGCTGTCCCAATTGGTTTCTATGCTGTAGTGGCTATGGTATCCCATGTGATTGTTACATGATTGTTGCCAGGCAGCTGCTATACTTGAAAGTGGTTGCTATGCTGTTGCTAAATGATTGTCATTTTATCCCAGGTGGTAGCTGTGTGGTTGCCAGGCAGTTGTTATGGTATGTCAGGTGGTTGATATGTAATCACTAAGCAGTTGCTATGCTATTACTAACCTATTGCAGGTGGATGCTATGCTGTTCATAGTGGTTGCAAAGTGGTTGCTATGGTATCCTAATCCTATATGGTTGCCAGGCAGCTGCTATGTTGTTGCTAAGCGGTTGCTATGATATCTCAGGTGGTCGCTATGCGGTTGCCTAAACCTTTGCATAAGTGCATCGCCAATATTTAAACACACAAGCCTTAGTGTAAAGAGGCAACGCCTCCACCAGCATCCCTGTATTATCATGCTGTTCAGCCCTTCAGATCAAAGTGAATTACCCAGACGTCTCCCTGGAGGTTCAGCGACAGATGAAGGCTCCTACTGGACCTTGACCACCTGCAGAAACATGGCCTCAGCCTCAGAGACAGAGGCACCGCTGAGATCAGCCCTGTGTCTGCAGGTTTCAAACCCATCAGCTCTTCATACTGATGGCTTTTAACCTGAATTCAATTACTATAACTGATATATATATATATATCTAATATCATCAATAATATTAGCAATAATAATAATGACAATAATAATAATAAAAATGTATAATAACTAGAAATTCCTGAAGAAATTGCAGAGGGATTGCGAGGTAGTTGCTTCGCTCCTCCAAGTGGCTGCTACGCTGCTGCTAAGGTATCCCAGGTGGTTGCCATGCTGTTCAAAGTGGTTGCTATGCTGTTGCTAAGCCGTTGCTATGATATCCCAAGCGGTTGCTATGCGGTCGCTAGGTGTTGTTTATGCTGTTTCAAGTGGTTTCTATGCTATTGCTATGTGGCATTATGCTGTTGCTAAGCAGGGGCCATAGTATCTGATGTGATTGCTATGTGGCATAGCAGTAACTACATTGCTATGCTGTTGCTAAACAGTTGCTATGGTATCGCAGGTGGATGCTATGCTGTTCAAAGTTATGGTATCGCTAAGTGGTTGCTATGGTCCCAAGTTTTTAAAGTGTTTTTAGTTTTTTCTCCTCAAGGTTTGTATGTGGCTGCTAGGCAGTTGCTATGTTTCCAAGTGGTTGCTATGGTGTTGCTAAGTGGCTGCTACGGTATCCCAGGTGGTTACTTTGCAGTCGTTTTGTATTTTTTCATGCTGTACCAGGTGGTTTCTATGCTGTTGCTAAGCAGTTGCTATGGTATCCCAGGTGGCTGATATGTGACTGCTAGGCAGTTGCTATGCTGTTTCTAAGGTATCGCAGGTAGGTACTATGCTATTCCAAGCAGTGGATATGCTGTTGCTGGGCAGCTGCTACGCTGTTATCTAGGTATTGTAAGTGGTTGTCCTTCCTTGGAGCACTTTTGGTAGGTACTGACCACTGCACACATGCCCATTTCTCCTGCTTTAACACTCCCATCACCTTCAAGACATGGCTGTTCACTCGCTGCCTAATATCTTCACCTCTTGACAGTTACTGGATATTGGAACCAGATCATCAGTGTGGTTTTAATGTTATGGCTGACCGATGTATACTCAGAATGTATACTGTAGGATGTCCACCCACCTTGCCTGGGGCACACTCCGTCCCATCCACAGGGGGACCCTTCTTCGTCTTACAGAAATACTGATTATCAGGGTGACTACACCAAAGCTGCTTACAGGGGTCATACGTACGGAACTGAGAAAGGGCGAGAGAGAGAGAGAGAGAGAGAGAGGTAACTCGAGTTAAACATAAATACTGCATTAACTGTTTAGCAATTACAGCCATTTTTCACAAGCTTAAAAGTAATTGGACAATCGGACAAAAGTAAATAGACAATTTGATTGGGGATACTGGTCGACCAGAACGACCAGAATGAACACGTGGGTTGACCAGCATCACCAATCAAATGCAACAGGCCCTATGCTGAGTGGTCATGCCGATCAACTAGCTTGGTCATATTGATAATCAACTTATTAGACAACCAGTATGAGCAAACTTAACCATGCTGGTCGACCAGCATCACCAGCAAGGCCATGCTGGTCAGTCTGCAAAATAACCAGTATGCTTGTAGACCACCTAAACCATCAAACTCAATAATAAAACAAAAAAAACAACCTATGCTGGTCAGGAGCTAAGCTGGTCAACCAGCTGGCCATGCCATTGGCCTATCTCTTCATTATTTCATTAAGACGGAAGGAGATCAAAGGTCTGGAGATGATTCCAGGTGTTGAATTTTTGATGTGTTCCTCTTAATACGTGGTCCAAAGAGGTGTCGATGCAAGTGAAGGAGGCCGTATTTAGAAAAAAAACAAAACCCACCCACCCAAACCCACCCACTGTCCAAATACTTATGAAGCTGGCTGTGAATTATGAATTACAATGTCTGAAGTTATTGGTGATCTCAATTCATAGCCATTTGGAGCTCTTGCCATCAGCCCCAAAATGTTCATATCGGTCGAGTACAGGAAAATACACTCCGCTGAGACTCCGCTAAGGCCGAATCCTCCACCCCTACAGCCAGGGCTCTTTTAAATGGAGTGACGGTAAAGACTCACAGCTGTGCACATCTTATATCCCACTCCGAAATCAAATCGACACTGCTCGTCCATGGAATAGTTGATGCCCGGCAGCTCCGGCAGTTTAGGCCACTTGTGCTCGAAGGGGTCGTCCAGCAGACAGTCATACGAGCTGCGGGAAAATACAAAAACCATGAAGGTTATTCAGAACGGGCCCAGAATGAGCCAGAAATACATAAAAGAGAAGCACAGTGAGCACACGTATCGTATTATCAAAAAGGACACTCCTCAGCTCCTCCTCACAGAGAAGACCACCACACAATAAGGCCCTTCATGTTTCCATCCTGATGCTCGAGAGACACTAACCCCATTCACCACAGGTAGAGGACGGAAATACCGCCTGCTTTCATTCGCTCTCCTTCTCCCTTTCTCTGGTTCTGATGTCAGATTTTCATCTTTAAATAATGACATTTTCTCTGCTTGTCAAATTCATAACCTACCATTTTAATTTACATAATGATTACTGATATACTATGGTGGGATAATGAGCCTAACTTAACAAGACAATAAGTCATTATTAAGACATGAGTCAAATACCTGAGAAAACAGGTTATTATTCAGATTAACTTTCAAAAGATTATTTTTGAAATAATAATTACAAGTCTGGAGAAAATAAAGGTTTTTTAAAAGATAATAAACCATATATTTTTAATTATATACAATTATATTGGCATATGTCAAATACTTGAGATTATTAAGACATAAGCCAAATGCTTGAAAAGTTATTGTTTAGATATAACTCAAATCCTGGAAAAACACAAAATTATTGAGAAAAGAATCAGAAGAATTTGATCAAGTTGAATTATTGAGAAAAAAACATGAATTAGAAATAATGTCACATTTTTAAGATTTTAAATTTTCTTTTTTGATTTTAAAAGTTCAAGTTTATAGAAACTAAGTCATTATTGAGAAATAATATAAATATATAATAATAATAATAATAAATATATATATATACGTGTGTGTTTTAAATATATAAAAATATATTGACATGAATCAAATACTTGAGATAATGAGTAATTATTGAGAAATAATTCTTCACATCTGAAGAAATTAGTCTTTATATTTGCAAATCTTTGAAAAAATGTCAGTACTTGCAATCATTTTTTCAAAAATAACTACATATTTACACATAAATCAATTTAATTAGTGTTTGATTTAGAAATAATATCAGATTTATCAGATAATATCAGATAAAATAACTAAACATAAAAGTAGCTGAGCTATATATAATTCTAGAAAGGCTGTCCAGATACTTTTGGACATATAATAAAAGCAAGGAAAAGCTGATATTCTGTTATTTAGACCCTTTAACATTTCCCTTTTTAGTAACAGCTCAATAATTGTGTAATAATTAATAATGTATGAACTCATTCTAGGCCATGAACAGTAATGTCAATAATGTCTAATAACAGCCTCAGAGATCAGACTCATCAGACTGATGGTGGACAGAACAGACTCATGATGGTCTTACTGAATGTAGCGGTTGAGCTCCTGTTTGCTGCAGCGTGACCAGTGGTAGCGGTGGAACGCCGCCTGCACCAGAGGAGCCATGATGCTGCCCATGCTGGTCTCATCTCCACATCGGTTCCCCTGACCGTCATGCTCCATACCCAACCTAGAACCAACACAAGTACACATTCATCACTGCCAGAACAGAGCACAGCGTTTAAAGCTATGGTCTCTACGTCTAAGCTAAGAGACGTCATTAGCTAGGAGGCTAATGTAGCTAACCAGTAGGTGTACACAATCAGAGCCAGGCACTTTATTATTTGGGACTTTGGGCAGATCTGTGGTGAGGTCACCTCCCTTCCACTGCAGTGCTTTATTTAATTTAATGCCATTTAAATAAGCAGCCCGAGAGGGACCAGCATGTGAAAACTGCAGTTCTGTGTTTTCCATGGATACATAACACACAGAGGGGGTCACTCGCCTTACTCAAGCTGTCAAGCTGAAAACGGTTCTCTACAGGGTTCTCAAATAAACTCTTTCACAGTACTGTAAAGCAGTGGTTCCCAACCCTGGTCCTGGCCGACCCCCTGCCCTGCACGTTTTAGTGGTTTCTGGCTCTAACACTGTATCTCCAACTCAGGAAGGGCTTGTTAAGGAGCTGATTAGCTGGATCAGGATTAGGCGTATCGGAAGCAGGGTCAAAACTAAGATGTGCAGGGCAGGAGGATCTACAGGACCAGGGTTGGAAACCAATGCTGTACAGAACCCTTCAATCCTCAGAAAGGGATTGTTAATGGGCAGGGTGCCGGACTAGGTGTGTCTGCTCTGTTTGCAGTAGAACCACTGTGTTTCCGATAAAGGTAAATAAAGTCTAATAAAATGTGCAGAAGAATGGATTTTACATAACAGGTACAACTGGTACAAAAGGTACAACTGTACCTTCATTATTTGTATATTTGCTTTTTGGCCCCGCCCCCAACAAAACAAATGGGCAGTGTTAAAGTTACATGCAAGTTTCATAATTTGTTCACAATAAAATTTGATTGTTCTATTGTTTTATTAACATAATTAGTCCCACGTGACCCAAAGACAAAATTTAAAGAATTAATTAACGATAAAATAACTTCTAAGCAAATATTCTGCTCAGGCTCAGAGAATATGTGAAACCAAGGGAACTCCAAGACATTAGTGGATTCCCTGTGAAACAAAAAGTACATTCGGTATTCTAACTGTAGTGGATTTGATCTCAACCTGGTTTGGAGCAGATCTGGTCAGTTCACACACACACATTCCCTGTTCTCCACCTTTCTCCACCCTCCTGGAGAACATTTGGAGCTCTAGATCTAGACCGTCTTATTTTTTTGGACAGTTGTAGGCGTTGTGTGCAGAAACACACCCAACATACCTGATCATTTGCACATTACAAGTTGTAACGACTACCTCAGGGGGGCGCTATACTACACTTGGTGAACAGACTGTGAGGGGATCGACATACTTCCTGAGAGAGCTTACAAGCTTGCATCCACTTTTCCTCTTTTCTTTTTACAGACCAATTACAGGCTTTGTCACGTAGGGACTTCGTCTACGAAGGTTCGCCCAGTTGCCTTGTGCACGATGTAATGAGCTAAGCTCAGCGTGATGTCTGGGGTTGTTTGTTTTCTCTGCAATTATGTCATTTCAAGGTTTCTTGGGTTTTTCCTGCTGTACAGAACCGGTACTGAACCAAGGTCCAAACTGCATAAGCAGCAGATACTCACACATGGCCAGTCTCGTGCGCCACAACAAATGCAGACGAAAACCCGTCCTCGTGGTTGAGCGTGCAGCTCCTCAGCGGGTGGCACATGCCAGTGACCGGGGCGTAACCTGGGCAGGAGAGATCAGAGTGAAATGCTGATGAATGGGAATAACGGATCTTTTCAGAACCCTCTATCTTAAGCGGTGAGCGACCGATCAGGAAACGTCCACACAGAAAAGGCAGGAATGACCACTACTATTCACGCAAACCCTGGTCAAGAATGGACACCACTGTAGTGAATCAGGCTGGAGGTCAAATCCACTTCAGCTTCAGTTCACCAGTTCACAGTTCATATACCACATTTGAGCCCTTTGAGAAGTACTAATACTAAATTCTCCATAATGCTGCTTTAACTCACTCATGCAAATTTAGGTTATGAAGAAAATGGCAAATATTAATACATTTTAAAGCATTATTTTAGTTACAAAACATTTTTAACTTTTAAATACATATTATTTTCATCTAATGCAAAAGTTTAGGTACACCTGGTTACATGATATGCTTTGTTAAAAAAGTGAAAAAATCCTTTAAATATATATTATATATTTACATCTATTTTTTGTCATATTCTAGATAGTATTTATTTATTTATTTATTTACACTTCAAATAGAACAAACAGGGTGTAAAATGTGATAATTTTAATCATTTTAAATGAATATAAATAATAATCTTTGGTATCACTTTACTTGGATGGTCCACTGTAGATGTCTCATAGATGCTCACCTGACATTCAACTAGCATTCAACTGAATATGTATTAACCCCTTAGACAGCCTATGGACCGCTGGCAGACCAAAAACATTCTTACAAGCTTCTATTACCAGAGAATAGCCCCACCAGTTTGTACAGAGGTCCCCGTAGTTACTGAGTAATACCCCTTACTGTGCAATAAGCCAAGCTGTGTTAAAGGGTTAAACTGAACCACTGAACTAATTTTAATGTAAACAACTGCCTACTGAATGTAACTCTACACCTTACCCATGAATCAAGCCTAAATCCTAATCTTAACCTAAAACTTAAATCTAACCCTAAACCCAACTCTTAAACTTAAATGGTTAAGGTTAGGGGCTAGGGTTAGTGTAGGGTTACATTCATAGACAGTTAATAGACATTTAGTTGAATGTCAGGTGAGCATCCACGAGGCATCTGTAAAGGACCATCCAAGTAAAGTGTTACCTAATCTTTTGCCATATCAGTTTTCCACAATATCTGATGTGTTAAAAGTAAAAGTCTAATAAAATGTACAGAAGAGTGGATTTTACATACAACTGAACCTTCATTATATGTATATTTGCTTTTTTGCCCCGTCCCAACAAAACAAATGGGCAGTGTTAAAGTTACATGCAATTTTCATAATTTGTTCACAATAAAATTGTTCAATAAAATTGTTCAATAAGATTGTTCTATTGTTTTATTAACAAAATCAGTCATCCCATGTGACCCAAAGACAAAATGTAAAGAATTAATTAACACTAAAATAACTTCTTAGAAAATATTCTGCTCAGGCTCAGAGAATATGTGAAACCAAGGGAACTCCAAGACATCAGTGGATTCACTGTGAAACAAAAAGTACATTCGGTATTCTGACTATAGTGGACTTGACCTCAACCTGGTTTGGAGCAGATCTGATCAATTCACATACACACGTTCTCTGTTCTCCACCCTTCTCCACCCTCCTGGAGAACATTTAGAGCTCTAGATCTTTGAATTATTCCAAACGAAAGTAGTCCACATAGTCTCCAACAACGTAGCTGACAAGGGACTGCCATGAGTGCAAGGCAAGGCACGTATGATGATCATGCCCTGGACAGGTGTACAGTGTGTGTGATGAGCTTCAGCAGAAGCTAGCAGCTTGGCTCCAGTTTCCCCCCTACAAGAGATACAAGTGGCTACGGTCCTTCGAGCACCTCAGCTAAACCCAGCTCACTATCACACACGGCACATTGCGGGAGACAAACGGGACATATCAACACACAAACACACACAATCACAAGGCAAAGCACAACAGATACAGTGTACATAACTCGATCAAGAAATGTGCAGCAGCAGAGCTGAGCTTGGCTTGTGTTTTTGGCCCAGTAGCAGCCTGGGGGCGCAATTCGGGTCTTTCTCCTGAGATTTTAGTCAGTCACCATGCTACTGAACCACTGGACAGTCTTTGGCATGCAGGCGAAAAGCAGAAAATGCAGTTTCCACAAGCTCACGTGGCTAGCGGCCTTTAACGCTAACCGCTAGCCACCTTCACTGATACCGCAGTCAGTGAGAAGCGAGGAAGCGTCCAGCATGGCTGCTTGAAAGAGCACAATTTACTCTGCTGTTTCTCATTACTGATGGCCTCAGTGCCCTCCAGCCAACTAGCCACTCAGGCTTAATGGATTGTTTTTCGCACAAACGTTTAAGCGAGAGGGAGCGTTGCGTAAGAGATGAAAGCAGTTGTTGCTAGCCAAGAGATTTATCTGTTCTCAGATAAATTCTCTCCAGGAGAATGCAGCTGTGGCATTGTCCTAAGAGTCAGCCAAGGACAGCGCTGCAAGGACAAAGCGTGGCATCAAATCAACAGGCCGGCATCACCATCCAGCATAACTGCAGGAGAGTAAACAAGAATAAATAGACTGTAGGCTGGATAAAGACAATAAGGGTCATCAGGTATTTTAGGCTGTTGGTGTGGGGTCATTTAGGATTGCATGTTGGGTCATATGACGTAGTGTATTGGAAAACATGGAGTAATGTGTTGGGGTTCTATAAAGTTGAGTGTTGGACATAGGAAGAAATGTGTCACATGGAGTAGTGTGTTATGTTGTAAGGAGTAATGTGTTGTGGATAATGTGTTGGGCTATAGGGAGTAATGTGTTGGGTCACAGGGAGTAGTGTTTGGGTCATATGGAGTATTGTGATGGGTCATATGGGTCAATGCGTTGGGGTATTTGGAGCAATGTGTTGGATTACAAGGAGTAGTGTGTTGGGTCATATGGGACACTGTGTTGGGTCATATGAAGCAGTGTGTTGGATCATAAGGAGTAATGTGTTGGGTCATACAGGACACTGTGTTGGGTCATATGGGTCAATGCGTTGGGTCATTTGAAGCAATGTGTTGGATCATAAGGAGTAGTGTGTTGGGTCATACAGGACACTGTGTTGGGTCATATGGGTCAATGCGTTGGGTCATTTGGAGTAATGTGTTGCATCATAAGGAGTAGTGTGTTGGGTCATACGGGACACTGTGTTGGGTCATATGAAGCAGTGTGTTGGATTATAAGGAGTAATGTGTTGGATCATAAGGAGTAGTGTGTTGGGCCATATGGGACACTGTGTTGGGTCATATGGAACAGTGGTTTAGATTCTATGGTAAAGAACCAGGTCACATGGGACAGTGTTTTGGGTCATATTGAGTAATGTATTGGGTCATTTGGTACAATGTGTTGGGTCATTTGAAGCAATGTGTTGGGTTATAAGAAGTAGCTAATTTGTTGGGCCATACAGAGTAATGTGTTGTGTCATATGGTGCAGTGTATTTGGTCATTTGGGACACTGTGTTGGGTCATATGGAGCAGTGTGTTGGGTCAAATCAAGTGGTGTATGTGGTCATATGGGACACTGTTGGGTCAAATGGAGCAGTGTGTTGGGTCATAAGGAGTAATGTGTTCTGTCATATGGAGCAGTGTTTTAGAGTATATGATAACATGTAAGGGCATAGGGACTGGTGTGTTGGACATCAGGTAATATGGAGTAATGTGTTGGGTCATAAGGAGCAGTGTGTTGGGTCATATGAAGCAGTGTGTTGGTTCATAAGGAGTACTGTGTTGGGGCATTTGGAGTAATGTGTTGGGGCATTTGGAGTAATGTGTTGGGTCATAAGGAGCAGTGTGTTGGGTCATACGGGACACTGTGTTGGGTCATATGAAGCAGTGTGTTGGGTCATAAGGAGCAGTGTGTTGGGTCATATGGAGTAATGTGTTGGTTCATAAAGAGTAATGTGTTGGGTCATAAGGAGCAGTGTGTTGGGTCATATGGAGTAATGTGTTGGTTCATAAAGAGTAATGTGTTGGGTCATAAGGAGCAGTGTGTTGGGTCATATGGAGTAATGTGTTGGTTCATAAGGAGTAATGTGTTGGGTCATAAGGAGCAGTGTGTTGGGTCATAAGGAGCAATGTGCTGGGTCATAAGGAGCAGTGTGCTGGTCATATGGAGCAGTGTGCTGGGTCATATGGAGCAGTGTGCTGGGTCATATGGAGCAATGTGCTGGGTCATAAGGAGCAGTGTGTTGGGTCATATGGAGCAGTGTGCTGGGTCATATGGAGCAGTGTGCTGGGTCATATGGAGCAGTGTGCTGGGTCATAAGGAGCAGTGTGCTGGGTCATATGGAGCAGTGTGTTGGGTCATATGGAGCAGTGTGCTGGGTCATATGGAGCAGTGTGCTGGGTCATATGGAGCAGTGTGCTGGGTCATAAGGAGCAGTGTGCTGGGTCATATGGAGCAGTGTGCTGGGTCATTTGGAGCAGTGTGCTGGGTCATATGGAGCAGTGTGCTGGGTCATAAGGAGCAGTGTGCTGGGTCATAAGGAGCAGTGTGCTGGGTCATATGGAGCAGTGTGCTGGGTCATAAGGAGCAGTGTGTTGGGTCATATGGAGCAGTGTGCTGGGTCATAAGGAGCAGTGTGCTGGGTCATATGGAGCAGTGTGCTGGGTCATAAGGAGCAGTGTGCTGGGTCATATGGAGCAGTGTGCTGGGTCATAAGGAGCAGTGTGCTGGGTCATATGGAGCAGTGTGCTGGGTCATATGGAGCAGTGTGCTGGGTCATAAGGAGCAGTGTGCTGGGTCATATGGAGCAGTGTGCTGGGTCATATGGAGCAGTGTGCTGGGTCATATGGAGCAGTGTGCTGGGTCATAAGGAGCAGTGTGCTGGGTCATATGGAGCAGTGTGCTGGGTCATATGGAGCAGTGTGCTGGGTCATAAGGAGCAGTGTGCTGGGTCATATGGAGCAGTGTGCTGGGTCATATGGAGCAGTGTGCTGGGTCATAAGGAGCAGTGTGCTGGGTCATATGGAGCAGTGTGCTGGGTCATATGGGAAATATGTTCAGTCATGAGGAACAGAAATGCCATAGGATCCCATTCATTCTGGTCAGTCTCTGGAGCACCCCCTAGCATCAGACCAACCAGAAGCTTCTCTGAATGGCAGTTCTCCTTCCTACAAATGAAAACTTCTGGATTAAATCATAAAAATATATCATTTTAAAATTAATATTCAATTAAAATAAAAATTTTATTAGATTAAAATTGTGACAAAGTGTTTATTAGGTCACACCATGTGTGTGTGTGTGTACGTGTGTGTGTGCATGTGTGTGTGCTCATTCGGCTTCAAGCCAGCACCTCCCAGCGTCTATATTTGGCGTCAGAATCTCTCGTCTTGTAGTGAAGCTCTCGTACCTGCGTGTGATGTTTGTCAGGTGGGTCCGGCGGCCCGTGGATACGGCACTGTTATGGGAATAACACACCCCAACGCTATGGCAACATTTGAAGTGTGAAACAAAAAAGCACACAAAACAGCTACTGCTCTCACAGGTGAGAAGAAATGGAAGCATCCATCATCTCTGTGTGTGAGTGTGTGTGTGTGTGTGTGTGTGTGTGTGTGTGTGTGTGTGTGTGTGTTGAGGAAAACACACTTCAAACAAAACGCCTCTGCATGTGAAACATTATGAAAGTTGCAGTTGATGGTCAAAGCCCGTGTGTCATCACTCTGACCTGGGACAGTCTGGGTTTGGGACCCTTTAGTTCTCTACACCCCAAACACAGGCTTTTCCATTCTAAAGGGAAACTCCATCAAAGTTTCAAAATCCTGCATAATTAAACAATTATGACTGAATCAGAATCATTTAGTGGGTTTTGTGTGAAACACTCGGTTCTAGATAACCTCCCCCAGTCAGATCTGGAGTTCTACAGTGGAGGTTCTAGATAAGCTCCCCCAGTCAGAGCTGTGGTTCTACAGTGGAGGTGAAGGGAAGCAGACGTCTGAAGCTCTACTAAAAGCTCCTCACAGAAAGTTCTTCACCTAATGGTGATGAAGACGCTGCCTGATGCCTGAGACACGGTTCTACCAGAGTTCTGAGAAGAGCTCGGCTCTAGAACCTGCTTTTAGAACCAGATCATTAAAATGGTGGAGGGATACATGCTGCAGGGTGTAGTGTGGCTACAGAAAGTAGTCCCTAAAGAAAACTGGATTAGTGGTGATTCTCTATTCACTATTTTACCTTCATCATCATCATCATCATCATCATTCCTTATAAAACTCAGACTCGTGTTGTAGCTGCACTGGTGGGTTTGGATAGGAAATAAATTATGGGCTGTATCTGTGTTGTAGTCATGGCGACAGACGCCTACTTCCATTCACCTCCACTGTACAGAGATCAGAGTGGGTCAGTTTCTCTACAGTGAAGCTCAGATTCACACCGACTGTGAATTATGAGGAAAAGCTTTAGCCATAAATAAATAAATTTATTAGTTAATACATTTAATTTAACCATTTAACTGTCTGCAGGTAATAATATCAGGTAACCACATCATTTATTCATCCATTAATATTGAATTATCTAATTACATTGAAACACTCATTTACTGTAAATCACAGGTATAGCCAACCGGCTATGGGATAGAGAGAGGTACAGTAGAACCTGCAGCCGAAGGTCTTTGGCACTTTGTATTTCTCTGATTTAGCATGAAAAGATCTGAACACAGCAAAATCCCCAGTGCTGAATGAGGAACAGTGCTGACCGTCTTTCCCCAAGTCCTGCTGGTCATGACCATGGTACTGGGCAAAGGTGTGGACACACCCACTCATGAAGGCTTTTCCTTATTTTGACAGTTGTCCTCATCGTCATGAAGAAAACCCCTGTCCCACATCCGGAAAATGATGAGAACAAGAATTCTTTGAGTTGTCATAATCCTACACCGATCAGCCATAACATTACAACCACCAGAAGAAGCGAATAACACGGCCACATTGTCCTGTCAAGAGGTGGATCTACATATTAGGTGATCAGTCGGTTCTTGAAGGTGATGAAGGTGATGGAAGTGATGAAGCAGGAAAAAATGGACAAGCGTAAGAACCTGAGACACTTCTTAACAAGAACCAGACTGTGATGTTCTAGACAATGACTGGGTCAGAACATCTCCAGAACATCAGCAGGCAGGTCTTATGGGCTGTTCCAGTGGTGTGCTGTGGTCATTACCTACCAAAGGTGGGTGCTCCAAGGAAGGACAGCCGGTGAACCGGCGACAGGGTCATGGGTGCCCAAGGCCTCACTGATGCTCATGGGAAGCAAAAGCTAGCCCATCAGGGCTGATCCTATAGAAGAGCCAACGTGGAGTCAACGTCTTGGCGGCACGAGTAGACAATATTGGGCAGGTGGTTTTAATGTTGTGGCTAATTGCTGCATACGGAACTGTTGCTTTTAGTATTAAAACGCTGGGTTTTGCTGTGAAACTGTGGTTGTGTTTGTAAAACTCGTTAAAGCTGGTAACATTTATACCATGTTTGACTCTAAATTATTAAAATGCCTAATAATTACTATTATTACTGAAAAGACCAGGGTTATTATTGTTTACAGTAAACATTAAATAACCTTAGACTATGGCAGTGTCCCAAAATACATCAGAAGTCCCCATACAGCATCAGAAGTGTGATCATTTCATTAGGGTATAGGACTGTTTGGTTTGGGACGCAGCATAGCAGTACAGACTAACTATAATTAGTTCTACTAGCATTAGCATAGCTAATCTACATAACATTAGCATTGCCCCTGGTGGGGTTTGATAATGTCAATTGTTGATATTCCCACATTTGTATATTTACATATACAGCACTGGCGGCTTTTCTCAGTCCCAGCGCGTATGAGCGGTCGCCATATTGGAAAGGTCACGATCTGTTTGTAGACAAATACTGTAGCACTGAGAAATTTGAGAACACTCACTTATTACTCATCAAATATGTTTCATAATAATCGACAGACATGTCCACCCTGTTTCTAATTACTAAACATCCCATATATTATGATGCTACATTTGTAAACAATGCTACGTTAAAATAATTCCAAATAGGAATCCAATGCCTTATACACTATATGGACAAAAGTATTGGGACACCTGCTCATTTATTGTTTCTTCTGTAATTAAGGGTATTAAAAAGAGCTGATCCGGCTTCTGTTGGAGTAACTGTCTCTACTGTCCAGGGAAGAAGGCTTTCTACTAGATTTTGGAGCAGCATTGCTGTGAGGATTTGATTGCCGAACTCAACCTAAATACTGTAGCACTGAGAAATTGTATGTAACTCACTTATTACTCAAACGATTTTCATCAAATATGTTTGGTTATAATCGACAGGCATGTCCATATGTTGCTAATTACTAAACAACCCATTTATTATGATGTTATGCTTGTAAACAGCCTCAATTACCAAACCTTGGCTATATATATGAACTGTTAAAATTGAGAAATGAGGAAGCTGATGACAGCCATAAGGTGGAAATAGGGTAATTTAGAAATTTAGGTAAAGTAATATTTAGATTTATATTACTGTATTTATCTGGTGCTCGCATGTAGTGATGAAATACAGGCGGTCAGAAAATATTATAGTTATTTATTATGGAATGTATTAAAAAATTGTAAACTGTAACTTTTTAAAGTTCATGAATACTTACCAAATGTAAATACTAGCATTAGGAAGAAGGAGAAAATGATCTGAGCATGTACATACATAAGGATTAAGAAAGAAAATCCTGCCCCAGGACCCCATTTAACCCCTTAACACTCCAACAAGGCCTAATGCACACTAAGGTGTATTACTCAGTAACTACAGGCTGTTCTATTGAAACTGGTGGGGCTGTTCTTTAGTAATAGAAGTTTGTAATAACACTTGTAATAATGGCCCCACCGAAGGTCCATGTGCTTTTTAAAGGGTTAAAGGTCCTGTTCATTAATGGCAAAAACTCAAACTCTGATTATACTGACTGTAAGAGCCAAGCATCTTGATCTGGTTTCAACGGTCATTTAGCATTTAGTTAAACTTAGCTCGCTGAATTGACCGCCCACAGTCCAGTCCAACCGAGCCCTCTGACTGAAAGCTTCACTCTGTTTTTGTATGTAAAGGAAAAGCATCAGCGGGAATGAACCCCCTCTGCATGAACCTCAGAGGTCAGAGGTCAAATGTTTCAGATGCAATGGCTGTTAATGTGTTGTCATTACACTCGTCCACAAGCGTGGTGGAGACGTGGTTAAGAGGTGAAACGCATGCAGATGTTCTCTGCATTCATTCATGGAGATGAAGACGATGGTGTCAATGAGATGAGACAACCTGGTCTTACAGTGACTCTGTAACGGCAACAACGCTGACCTGGTCGAAGGAACAGAGAAACCTAGTTTACGTAGAGATCTGCTGCTGGGACAAAAGTATTGGGACGCCTGCTGATTCAATGTTTTTTCTGAAATCAAGGGCATTAAAAAGAGTTGGAGTAACTGTCTCTACTGTCCAGAGAAGAAGACTTTCTACTAGATTTTAGAGGAGCATTGCTGTGAGGATTTGATTGCATTCAGCAAAAAGAGCATTTGTGAAGTCAGGGTGTTGGATGATTGATCACCCCCACCCCTTTCACCTCTTAACTGCCCAACTCAACCCAAACTCAATGTATTAAATGGAGCACCATCATCCTTCCAGTGGCTGGGGGCTTTATATACGAGCCCACACCTGGCATTAGGCAGCATGGTGCCAATAGGTTCATGGCAATATGCTCCAGACAGTCCTATTCTATTGGCGGTACTTCTACTACAAGGACTAGACAAGCTTTGTGTATGCATTTGCACATCTGTGTCAGCAATGGGTGCAACTTACAGTAGCTGAATGTGTTTATTAGAAGGCAGCTTCAGGATCAAGCTGACGCTCCACTGACTGGAGGAACAGGGAGAACGGCGTCTCCCTCTGACTCGTATGATGTCAGGTCTCCCTTTGCAGCTATAACAGCTTCAGCTGCTGAAGCATTAAGAGTTCCTTTCACTGGAACTAAGGGGCCAAACCAAACTCCTGAAAAAAACACCCACACACCATGATCCCCCCTCCACCAAACTTTACACTCGGCACAATGCAGCCAGACAAGTATCTCTGTTCTCCTGGCAACCGCCAAACCCAGACTCGTCCATTGGATTGCTAGACGGAGAAGCATGATTGGTCACTCTAGAGAACATGCCTCTGCTGCTCTAGAGTCCAGTGGTGCCGTCTGTAGCGACTGACTCTGCAGAAAGTCGGCGACCTCTCTGCCTCAGCATCCGCTGACCTGCTCTGTCACCGCTGACAGCTGACTGTGGAATATTTAGTAGTGAGCTCCTATTTAGTAGAGTAGAGAGCCATCTATTCATTCATGTTTGTAGAAGCCGTCTGAATGCCTAGGTGCTTGGTTTCATACACCTGTGGTCATGGAATTGATCGGAACACCCGAATTCAATGACTTGGATGGGTGAGTGAATACTTTTGGCAATATAGTGTATGTTGGTGGCCACCTAGAAACATCTGAAGGAGCGTCAGCAGGAAACAGTAAATACATCTCATGGAAAGCAGCAGCTCATACAGTAAACCAGGGAGTTCCTCTAGACCAGGCAGAATTGTGGCTATTACAGAACTGGGAGCAGGATGATCAGGGAATGCACAGATCTACTGAACTAAAGACAAAAGAAGACTAAAATCAGTGCAGAAGATAAGCTGGACATGGCTACACTCCAAACATTACGGTTAGGAACTACATCAAGAGCATTTTCTTTTTCCTCTACATGCCAAAAACTCTCCTTGGGAGATCGGTGGTGAAACAGGTTGGCACCAATACCCAGTTACCAGGATGCCGGATGTAGGGATGTGCTCCAGTGGGGTCATTACCATTACCGCAGCCTTGACCCCACCGTCGCAGACGGCCTCTGCTGACCGTCGTCCCAAGGACCTTACCTGAACGAGTGTTGAGGCCAACCTTTATGGAGGTGAAGCGTAAAGGAGCACTCACTCTGCACAAGCCTCGACCGAGTGAATACACTACCTTGCATACCTGCGGGACCAAAGTCTTGCCTGGAGAGGAAGATGGCGTGGTCGTGGTACTCGGCGTGGTTGGGGTCCAGCCGTTGCTGGGTGTTCGCCCACCTGCACACCTGCTCCAGGCTCCGGGAGGGGTTTCCTCGCTCGATCAGGCTGATCGACTGCACAGATACACAAACACAGACACAAGGACAAACACTTGAGCAACTCAATTAGTGGTTCTGGGAGGACCTGAACCCCCCTAATTGATCAGACCCACAGTTTATTCATGGACTTTTTCGACCACATGAATAAATGGGGCGCAAACATTTCTGCACGCTTCTTATCTCATGATGAACACCCAAGCAACCACATGGCAACACCTGAGAAACTGAGAAACTACCGGAGACACCATAGCACCCACTTGGGATACCACAGCAACTGCCTAGCAACACCCGAGCAACCACCTGAAATACCATGTCAATCACATTGCAGCAATATATAGTGGGGGAAAAAAGTATTTAGTCAGTCACCACTTAAAAAGATGAGAGAGGCTGTAATTGACATCATAGGTAGACTCAACTATGAGAGACAAAATGAGAAAAAAAATTCTGAAAATCACATTGTCTGATTTTTAAAGAATTTATTTGCAAATACTGGTGGAAAATAAGTATTTGGTCAATAACTAAAGTTCATCTCAATGCTTTGTTATATATCCTTTGTTGGCAATGACAGAGGTCAAACGTTTTCTGTAAGTCTTCACAAGGTTGGCTCACACCGTTGCTGGTATGTTGGCCCATTCCTCCATGCAGATCTCCTCTAGAGCAGTGATGTTTTGAGGCTGTCGGCGGCAACACAGACTTTCAACTCCCTCCAAAGGTTTTCTATGGGGTTGAGATCTGGAGACTGGCTTGGCCACTCCAGGACCTTGAAATGCTTCTTATGAAGCCACTCCTTTGTTGCCCTGGCAGTGTGCTCGGGATCATTGTCATGCTGAAAGACCCAGCCACATTTCATCTTCAATGCCCTTGCTGATGGAAGGAGGTTTGCACTCAAAATATCACAATACTCTGCCCCATTCATTCTTTCATGTACACGGACCAGTCGTCCTAGTCCCTTTGCAGAGAAACAGCCCCAAAGCATGATGCTGCCACCCCCATGCTTCACAGTTGGTATGGTGTTCTTTGGATGCAACTCAGCATTCACTCTCCTCAACGAGTTGTGTTTGTACAAAACAGTTCTACTTTGGTTTCATCTGACCATAAGACATTCTCCCAAAACTTCCAGAACATCCAGATGCTCTCTAGCAAACCTCAGACGCGCCGGATATGTACTGGCTTAAGCAGGGGAACACGTCTGGCACTGCAAGATCTGAGTCCCTGGCGGCGTAGTGTGTTACTGACGGTAGCCTTTGTAACGTTGGTCCAGCTTTCTGCAGGTCATTCACTAGGTCCCCCCGTGTGGTTCTGGGATATTTGCTCACCGTTCTTGTGATCATTTTGACCCCACGGGCTGAGATCTTGCGTGGAGCCCCTGATGGAGGGAGATTAGCAGTGGTCTTGTAGGTCTCCCATTTTCTGATTATTGCTCCACAGTAGATTTCTTCACACCAAGCTGCTGCCTATTGCAGATTCAGTCTTCCCAGCCTGGTGCAGGTCTACAGTTCTGTTTCTGGTGTCCTTCGACAGCTCTTTGGTCTTCACTATAGTGGAGTTTGGAGTGGGACTGTTTGAGGTTGTGGGCAGGTGTCTTTTATACTGTTAACCAGTTCAAACAGGTGCCATTAATACAGGTAATGAGTGGAGGACAGAGAAGCCTCTTAAAGAAGAAGTTACAGGTCTGTGACAGACAGAAATCTTGCTTGTTTGTAGATGACCAAATACTTATTTTCCACCATTATTTGCAAATAACACCACAGCAACCACAATACTGCATAAAAATGCCTACCAACACCCTAGCAACCACTAAGCAACACTACAGCAACCACCTAAAATATCGTAGCAATCACTATGCAACACTATAGCAACCACCTAAAATACCATAGCAATCACCATGCAACACTATAGCACCCATCAAGCACCCACTTTACAACACCCTAGCAACCACTACGCAATACCATAGCCATCTCCTGTAATACCTTAAAACAAACCTTGCAACCCCATAGAACCCATAGCAACCCCCTAAAGTAGAACCTCAATATAGAATATGGAACTTGACGTATTACAGAAAATAAACTATTATTGACTCAATAAACTCTTAATAGAGTGAAACCTGGCACTATCTAGAACCCTATCTAGAGTGCTGCCTATTACATACAAATAAAGCACATTTAAGTGATAAATTATGTTAAATAAGTTGCATAACAGGGTCTTAATGTGATAATTGCACAATATTTCAACTCATAATGCAATTACTAATTCATGTACGCTAACACATTTAGAGAGAGAGAGTGAGAGAGAGTGAGAGCTGCCCAAAATTCAACATCATCTGAGAAAATTTCACCCAGAAATGTAAAAATATCCACTGAAATCTGAAAATTGGCACCCAAATCGATCAAATTACGAGTTTTCACCACCAAATACGTGACGGCATGAAGGACAGTGAGTACTGTCCTTACCCCTCGAGTGTATTCGACCTACCCCTGTAGGACTACTGTAACTAACAATGTACATAAATGATGGCACTATATTATTTTATAGTGTTTAATGAACACTGTCTCATTTAATGTATTTTCCCCTGGGTGTCCGAACAGCAGAGTCCAACGCTCGCTGTCCTCAAACCCAGACTGAAGACCCTCCTCTTCTGAGAGTACTCAGGCGAAGAGAAGAGTACTATGGGCTCCATATTGACTTGTGTTTAGTAGAGTCTAAGATTAGAGGATCTTTTAATTATTCAAACTAGTCTATTTAAACTAGCTGAGGTTTTTCTTGGGTAAATAGCAAAGCACTTTTGTAAGTCACTCTGGAGAAGAGCGTCTGCTAAATGCCGTAAATGTAAATGTAAATGTCCCTCAATGTAAAAATGACACAATGTGCAATACCCTCCATGTGCAATTAAGGGTCAATTTGCAATTATCTGTAAATAATCTGTAAATAATATTGTCATTGTTATTTTTTTTTACTTATATTCTATTCTATTTTTACTACTATTATTTATATTGTGGTTTTGTATCTGAGTGTCTTGCTATCCCTTTGCTGCTGAGACTTATATTTGATTGTTATTAGCAGTCGATTATTATTTCATTAATTTGATCACTGATATTGCTTTACAATTTTTTTAAAATATGACATTAGTGTACTTTGAAAACAATGGTATTGTCAATAAAGCCAACCTGAATTATATATATATATATATATATATATATACACTACTGCACTATACACACACATATATGTAAATCACAACCACCTAACCTACAATATTAGACATTTTAATTATATATATATATATATATATATATATATATATATATATATATATATATATAAAATATAAAAAATTATAATGTATAAATATAATAATCCAAGACTTCAATCCAAGTGAAAACTCCTGCTTCTCTAACGACAGACTTGAAGCTCAGATGGCATTTACCTCTTTAAGCCCTCTGAGTTTATTCATTCATCATTTGAACGGCTCTGACGAGGTGAGCGCTGATAACACCTCATTAACTCTGCAGAATACACTAAACGTGAACAATCTCATTAAGATTAAACTTTCCCACTAACAAATGAACACAGCGAGAAGCCAAACGCAGTGCCAGTCAGCCTCTGAGATGTGTGAAAACCAAAGCTGCAATTTAATTAGACACTTCACAGCGAGTCTGGCTCGAATTAATGAAGGGCTCCGTGAGATAAGAGCCATCACAACAGTTCCCTACATGCATTCACTGGAGACCCCATTTCTGATCCAGCTGATGACAGCTTCGATAGGTAGGTGATGAATTTACCGTCGTGTAGGACATGCACTTCTACACCTCTCCTTCTGTTCATTATTTCCCACAGCTCTCTGAACCAAGGAGAGGAACCCTGCCGACAGTGAATATACCAAACACCCAATCCACACCAATCCTGCCTTGTGCTTCCACTCGCTGGCCACTTTATTAGAAACACCTACCTTGTGCTTCCACTACTGGCCACTTTATTAGAAACACTTACCTTGTGCTTCCACTCACTGGCCACTTTATTAGAAACACCTACCTTGTACTTTTCACTCCCTGGCCACTTTATTAGAAACACCCTACCTTGTGCTTCCACTTACTGGCCACTTTATTAGAAACCCCTATCTTGTACATCTCACTCACTGGTCACTTTATTGGAAACCCCTACCTTGTACTTCTCACTCACTGGCCACTTTATTGGAAACCCGTACCTTGTACTTCTCACTCCCTGGCCACTTTATTAGAAACCCCTATCTTGTACATCTCACTCACTGGCCACTTTATTAGAAACCCCTACCTTGTGCTTCCACTCACTGGCCACTTTATTAGAAACCCCTACCTTGTACTTCTCGCTCCCTGGCCACTTTATTGGAAACCCTTACCTTGTACTTCTCGCTCCCTGGCCACTTTATTGGAAACCCGTACCTTGTACTTCTCGCTCCCTGGCCACTTTATTAGAAACTAAAGGTAAAAGGTGCACGTATTTGTCACTGTACAGCAAAATGTGTCCTCCGTATTTAACCCATCTGTGGTAGTGAACACACACACACACACACACTAGTGAACTATGGGCAGTGAGTACACACACACCCAGCGCCCGGGGAGCAGAGAGGGTAAAGGGCCTTGCTCAAGGGCCCAACAGTGGCAGCTTGCCGAGCCCGGGAATCAAACCCACAACCTTGTTATCAATAGCCTGGCACTCTAACCGCTGAGCCACTACTGCCCCAACTACTTACTGGCCAATGAGTGGAAGTACACAATAGGTGTTTCTAATAAAATGGCCGGGGGTAATTTATCTCCTTGTGCTGGCTGCGTGAAAACCCGTTCAATTATCTGCGTTCTTTCAAAGTCTTTACAACGAACAATAGCATGCATAATGCATGGCCCATCTCATCAGCATGTCTATATGAATGTGCATGACTCGGCTCTACAGTGGAAAACAGGGAGAACGTCCAAAACAATACAGAACTAAGCAGATCATTAAAAGGCGCAGTGATAAACAGTCGGGACCAGAGCAGCTTTGGGAGCAAATGTATGGGAGAAAGGAAGAGGAGCCACAGAATTTACATTTTGCCGATTATGGATCACTTTTGCGTCTTCAATTGTATTTCTCTCATTTTTAATTGAATGTTTTTAAATAGTTTTTCAAACCCTGATTTAAATTATCTGCCTAATTAAACATTTAAGATGTGAACAGACTCAGTCAGAGTGGTGGGTTTGGGGGGTTGGGGGGTTTGGTGTGAAACGCTCGGTTCTAGATAAGTTCCCCCAGTCAGAGCTGGAGTTCTACAGTGGAGGTGAAGGGAAGCAGACGTCTGAAGCTCTAATAAAAGAAAGGTGAATGGTGGGGTACATGCAGGGAGTCTCCAGTCAGATTTGCTGCTGTTTTTCCAACCTGTTTTTTTTTTTTTTGCTGTTTGAGATTCACTTCAGTATAGTCCTGCTCTGGTTGCCGCTTCAGTGCTGTCCTGCTCTAGATATCTGCTTCAATCTGTATGTCCGTCCCAATACAGTCCTGCTCTGGATGGATGCTTCAATGAGGTCCTGCTCTGGATGTTCGCTTTAATAAGATCCTGCTCTGGACGTCCACTTCAATATAGTCCTACTCTGGATGTCTGCTTCACTATGGTCCTGCTCTGGACATCAACCTCAATGAGATCCTGTTTGGAACGTCAACATGCTCTGGATGGCTGCTTTAATGATGTCCTGCACTGGATTGTCGCATCAATATAGTCCTGCTCTGGATGTCTGCTTCACTATAGTCCTGCTCTGGATGTCTGCTTCAATGCTGCCCTGCTTTGGATGTCCGCTTCAATATAGTCCTGCTCTGGACGTCCTGTGCTGCCCGCTTCAGTGCTGCCCTGCTCTGGACGTCCGCTTCAATGAGGTCTTGCTCTGGACACCCGCTTAAATATAGTCCTGCTCTGGACGTCTGCTTCACTATAGTCCTGCTCTGGACGTCTGCTTCACTATAGTCCTGCTCTGGATGGCTGCTTCAATGCTGCCCTGCTCTGGGTGTCTGCTTCAATATAGTCCTGTTCTGGACGTCTGCTTCAATGAGGTCTTGCTCTGGACACCCGCTTAAATATAGTCCTGCTCTGGAAGTCCGCTTCAATGCTGCCCTGCTCTGGATGTTCGCTTCAATGCTACCCTGCTCTGGATGTCCGCTTCAATGCTACCCTGCTCTGGATGTTCGCTTCAATGCAGTCTTGTCCTGGATGTCTACGTCGATGTTGCCCTGTCCTGGATGTCCACTTCAGTGCTGCCCTCTTGTGGCTGTTGAGCTTCCTTCCTCCTGAATTGAGAGAGCTCAGCTTCCAACTCTGTTCCTTGTCGAGTTCCTCCAGATCTTATTGATGCATGACAGACAAAAGGAACAGGAGATTAATAAGCAGAAGCAGAGCGATTCACTGCAGCAGCTCTGCGAGCACTGTGCTGATCAGCGGTAGGGAGCTTAGTCTACAGGTGAAGCTCTGGGTGTAGCAGTCAAACTACACCATCATCAGCTTGATGAGGCCCACAGTCAGCCGTTGCCTTTTCTTCGCACTGTGTGATGTAATGAAGATGGGGGAGGAGCCTAACAAACTCCAGACGTTAAAGATCTAGAGCCTACCAGGAATCATCGGACGCAAAGCAGGCATACCCCCTGGACAGGGCGTCAGTCCATTGCAGGCTACCACACACACACTCACAACACACACACACACACACACACACACACACACACACACACACACACATACACACACACACCTCAGGCAATTTAGCACAGCCAGTTTACCTGCCATGTGCATTTTTGGGAGGTGGGAGAGAACAGAGGAATCCCGCACGGAGCCGGGGAGAACACATCGAGCTCCTCACGGGCAGTGACCCGACTAAACCCAAACCCAACCTCAGGCCCCTGTGTGTTTGGTCAGCATGGTGGGCAGACAAAAGGGGGGGTCTGATGTATGTGCTTCTTCGAACCAACCTATTTTTCCAACTTTTTGTCCATCTCTCTCTCTCTCTCTCTCTCTCTCTCTTTCTCTCTCTCTAACTCAATGTATATCTCTCTTCATCTCCATTTCTCTCTCTCTCTCAGGAGCAGGCATGCATGCAGAATGTGCTGATGGTGTGTGTGTGTATTCATCGTGGCGTGGGGTGTCACAACTGATCTCATACAGAGTGAACAGGAGAGTCAAGTGGAAAAACATAATCCCTGCTGGGACATACACACATACACACACACACACACACACACACACACACACAAACATAATCAACACATACACACTCCACTACATTCATTTCTAACACACACACACACACACAGTCGTATTTTCACATTCTCATATAAACACCCAAACACCACTGTGTCACTACTAATGATGGTTGAAGGTGTGATGTATTATGTGTGTGTGTGTGTGTGTGTGTGTGTGTGTGTGTGTGTGCTGAGAGATGGAAAACATAATCATCTGATTATATTAGTCAGTTTGGATCAGAATCAGATCATGGAAGCATAAAAATGGTTCTCCACTGAATGAAAACGTCAAAGCTAAACACCAATCACATGATCCACCTCACACACCTCACACACCTCACACACTTCACACACTTCACACACTTCACACACCTCACACACTTCACACACTTCACACACCTCACACACCTCACACACTTCACACACTTCACACACCTCACACACTTCACACACCTCACACACTTCACAGGAACTATTAAATGAATTTTAAAACTCAGAACTTTAAAATTCGGATCGGATCATGTTCTTGAGTCACGGATTGGATCGAATCAGCAAAAAAGAAAACATTAGACAAATGTGAGACAGTAATTTCAACTTTCAGTTTGAAGCTTTTAGTGTTTAGTGTTGATTGGTTTGTATTAGTGACTCTTATTTGGAGATGGTCTGTTTGCGCTGTAGTGGTTGAGTAGAGCGACTAGCTCATTCCTATAGCCCATATGCCCAAACCCTTTCATACTGATTTCTACCAATATTCATCTACAGCCAACCATACCATCCCTATCCATCCCCATCTTCACCCAAACCATCCCTATCCATCCCCATCTTCACCCAAACCATCCCTATCCATCCCCATCTT